>NC_134483.1:538997131-539084631 GCF_040206685.1 Ascaphus truei
ATGCCACCAATGTACCTCCCCCTATCCCGCTACCTCACACAGTGTAGCTCCCGCGGACCGCACAGCACGCCTCACATCTCCTGCACCTCACACATCTCCCTCCGCAACCGGACCGCGAGGCCCCCTACCCCGCTACACCATGCCACCAATGTCCCTCCCCCTATCCCGCTACCTCACACAGTGTAGCTCCCGCGAACCGCACAGCACGCCTCATCTCCTGCACCTCACACAGCTCCCTACCGCAACCAGACCGCGAGGCCCCCTACCCCGCTACACCATGCCACCAATGTCCCTCCCCCTATCCCGCTAGCTCACACAGTGTAGCTCCCGCAAACCGCACAGCACGCCTCACATCTCCTGCACCTCACACATCTCCCTACCGCAACCGGACCGCGAGGCCCCCTACCCCGCTACACCATGCCACCAATGTCCCTCCCCCTATCCCGCTACCTCACACAGTGTAGCTCCCGCGGACCGCACAGCACGCCTCACATCTCCTGCACCTCACACATCTCCCTACCGCAACCGGACCGCGAGGCCGCGGCCTACACTCACACACCATGGCAACGATGTCCCTCCCCCTATCCCGCTACCTCACACAGTGTAGCTCCCGCGGACCGCACAGCACGCCTCATCTCCTGCACCTCACACAGCTCCCTACCGCAACCGGACCGCGAGGCCCCCTACCCCGCTACACCATGCCACCAATGTCCCTCCCCCTATCCCGCTACCTCACACAGTGTAGCTCCCGCGGACCGCACAGCACGCCTCACATCTCCTGCACCTCACACATCTCCCTCCGCAACCGGACCGCGAGGCCCCCTACCCCGCTACACCATGCCACCAATGTCTCTCCCCCTATCCCGCTACCTCACACAGTGTAGCTCCCGCGAACCGCACAGCACGCCTCATCTCCTGCACCTCACACAGCTCCCTACCGCAACCAGACCGCGAGGCCCCCTACCCCGCTACACCATGCCACCAATGTCCCTCCCCCTATCCCGCTAGCTCACACAGTGTAGCTCCCGCGAACCGCACAGCACGCCTCACATCTCCTGCACCTCACACATCTCCCTACCGCAACCGGACCGCGAGGCCCCCTACCCCGCTACACCATGCCACCAATGTCCCTCCCCCTATCCCGCTACCTCACACAGTGTAGCTCCCGCGGACCGCACAGCACGCCTCACATCTCCTGCACCTCACACATCTCCCTCCGCAACCGGACCGCGAGGCCCCCTACCCCGATACACCATGCCACCAATGTACCTCCCCCTATCCCGCTACCTCACACAATGTAGCTCCCGCGGACCGCACAGCACGCCTCACATCTCCTGCACCTCACACATCTCCCTCCGCAACCGGACCGCGAGGCCCCCTACCCCGCTACACCATGCCACCAATGTCCCTCCCCCTATCCCGCTACCTCACACAGTGTAGCTCCCGCGAACCGCACAGCACGCCTCATCTCCTGCACCTCACACAGCTCCCTACCGCAACCAGACCGCGAGGCCCCCTACCCCGCTACACCATGCCACCAATGTCCCTCCCCCTATCCCGCTAGCTCACACAGTGTAGCTCCCGCAAACCGCACAGCACGCCTCACATCTCCTGCACCTCACACATCTCCCTACCGCAACCGGACCGCGAGGCCGCGGCCTACACTCACACACCATGGCAACGATGTCCCTCCCCCTATCCCGCTACCTCACACAGTGTAGCTCCCGCGGACCGCACAGCACGCCTCATCTCCTGCACCTCACACAGCTCCCTACCGCAACCGGACCGCGAGGCCCCCTACCCCGCTACACCATGCCACCAATGTCCCTCCCCCTATCCCGCTACCTCACGCAGTGTAGCTCCCGCGGACCGCACAGCACGCCTCACATCTGCACCTCACACATCTCCCTCCGCAACCGGACCGCGAGGCCCCCTACCCCGCTACACCATGCCACCAATGTCTCTCCCCCTATCCCGCTACCTCACACAGTGTAGCTCCCGCGAACCGCACAGCACGCCTCATCTCCTGCACCTCACACAGCTCCCTACCGCAACCAGACCGCGAGGCCCCCTACCCCGCTACACCATGCCACCAATGTCCCTCCCCCTATCCCGCTACCTCACACAGTGTAGCTCCCGCGGACCGCACAGCACGCCTCACATCTCCTGCACCTCACACATCTCCCTCCGCAACCGGACCGCGAGGCCCCCTACCCCGCTACACCATGCCACCAATGTACCTCCCCCTATCCCGCTACCTCACACAGTGTAGCTCCCGCGGACCGCACAGCACGCCTCACATCTCCTGCACCTCACACATCTCCCTCCGCAACCGGACCGCGAGGCCCCCTACCCCGCTACACCATGCCACCAATGTCCCTCCCCCTATCCCGCTACCTCACACAGTGTAGCTCCCGCGAACCGCACAGCACGCCTCATCTCCTGCACCTCACACAGCTCCCTACCGCAACCAGACCGCGAGGCCCCCTACCCCGCTACACCATGCCACCAATGTCCCTCCCCCTATCCCGCTAGCTCACACAGTGTAGCTCCCGCAAACCGCACAGCACGCCTCACATCTCCTGCACCTCACACATCTCCCTACCGCAACCGGACCGCGAGGCCCCCTACCCCGCTACACCATGCCACCAATGTCACTCCCCCTATCCCGCTACCTCACACAGTGTAGCTCCCGCGGACCGCACAGCACGCCTCACATCTCCTGCACCTCACACATCTCCCTACCGCAACCGGACCGCGAGGCCGCGGCCTACACTCACACACCATGGCAACGATGTCCCTCCCCCTATCCCGCTACCTCACACAGTGTAGCTCCCGCGGACCGCACAGCACGCCACATCTCCTGCACCTCACACAGCTCCCTACCGCAACCGGACCACGAGGCCGCGGCCTACACTCACACACCATGGCAACGATGTCCCTCCCCCTATCCCGCTACCTCACACAGTGTAGCTCCCGCGGACCGCACAGCACGCCTCATCTCCTGCACCTCACACAGCTCCCTACCGCAACCGGACCGCGAGGCCGCGGCCTACACTCACACACCATGCCACCAATGTTCCTCCCCCTATCCCGCTACCTCACACAGTGTATGACAACACCTACCACTGGAAATCAGATGTTCGTTGAAATAAAATATGTTTTCCTAACTATTTTACTGTCTGTATAATGTACACAACACTCACCCACACAAAACCCCCTCATATACACACACACACACACACACACACACACGCAAACATCCTGTCATTCTATGCCACACACTACACTCAAAAACATGCCATTTTTAACATGTGTATGACCAACAACACGTACTCACACACGTCACACACACAACATGCCTCATACACACACACGCCATCACACACCAGCAACACACACACATGCTCTCACACACACCACACACCATGCCACCGATGTCACTCCCGCTATCCCGCTACCTCACACACTCTACCTCCCGCGGAACAACCAGCACGCCTGACATCTCCTGCACCTCACACATCTCCCTCCGCAACCGGACCGCGACGCCGCGGACTACAGTCAAACAGCATGCCACCAATGTCACTCCCGCTACCTCACACACTGTATGACAACACCTACCACTGAAACTCAGCTGTTCCTTACAATAAAATATGTTTTCCTAACAATTTCACTGTCTGTATAATTTATTCTAAAACACTTCTCACACCACCACTCACACACAACACTCACCCACACAAAACCCCCTCATACACACACACACACACACGCAAACATCCTGTCATTCTATGCCACACAACAACAAATCACACCTCACCTTCACCCTCATAATACACACACTACACTCAAAAACATGCAATTTACAACATGTCTATGACCAACAACACGCACTCACACACGTCACACACACAACATGCGTCATACACACACACATGCCATCACACACGCCACATACACACATGCTCTCACACACACCACACACCATCACACACAACACACACACAAATACACAAACACATGCACAAACGCACTCAGCAACGCCACACGCCCTCAACCACGCAACACACGTACTCACACACACACACCAACCTCCTCTGCTGATACAACACACAAAACAACACTTCAACATAACCTTAACTACCACACACAACACAACCACCACTAAACAAACACACCCACCCAACCCACTGTTCCAATTACCTACCCTTCACCATACACACTACACTGAATACAATGCACATTTACACGTCTCACCACCCACTCCCATTGCACATCAACATCCCACCACACACAAACATATACAACAACACAACACCTCCGCTACTAACACACCTAGCACAATAAATCACCTCTTCCTTTCAATAACATATTTTACACAAAACATTACTATTTACACATCTGTCTAATTTATTGCACACAAACACTCAACTAACCAACACTGACACACACACTCACACACCACACACTCACTATCACATCACACACTCACTCATCCACACACACACCCCACACAATCAACAATCACACACAATAATTACATACACACACTATTCTGCCACACACACAGCCAACATTAACACAAAACAAAAACACACACAACATTTCAACACCTACACAAACGCACACCAAACACAAATAAATACCCCTCAATACTGTCACACTTTATCAATTTACAAACTTTTCACAGACCACAACCGGATGCCTTCAACACCTCGACGCTTCAACGCTGTGCCAAAACACACAATACAATCATTGGATCGAACTGCGCCTTGACACAACAACATCAGGAAGTATTGTAAACACAATCGCACTGAAACACTTCACTAACATCACACACAACACCTACCTCAACACACACATCAACAACTTTTAACAACACATCACAACTTACACACACAACACCTCTACAACACCTACAATAACGCACATCACAACAACAACACCAAACACACATCTTCACAACACAAAACATGCCACCCAAAAAACACCTTCGCAAAACAAAACATACACACCCTGACAATGAACGTGACACGCACACACACACACAAATTATATGTACTGCACCACACAATGCACACACCCATTTCACACACATTGAAATCCACGCACACAATGCTAACAAACAACTCACAACGGAATACACAATAGGTCAACAACAAATCTAACATTACATCAAATACACTCCTCTCAACAATGGACATTCACATCTTTCAAGAAGCATTTCCAACAATAACATTTTCAAAAATAACTACCGTAACAACTAACATACACTTCAAACATTTGCCCTCATATACATGTGCTTTCTACTACTGTTGATTTACAAACACAATTCTAACTAATATTACATAACATTGGCATCACATTACAACTTTCACATACAACATTTACACATACTTATTCACACTTCACATCCCGGGCAACGCCGGTTTTCTCAGCTAGTATATATATATATATATATAAAAATAAATATATTAACCTTTACAGTGCCGTGGTTACCACTGGGTTCCCTTGCTGGTGTCTTGATGGCGGAAATGGAAGTGGAGGCACCACTTCCATTTCAATAGGGCTGCGCGCTTTATCGGAGGGGTCATCCCGATCAACCCCAATCACCTCCTAGAAAACAAGTAAGTGCCCGTGATGTACAGAAGGAAGGGATTTAAAGACCACCATTCCTATCTGGAATATTTCACCATATAATATACAGTAAGATGGAAATGAGTTATGGATCTTTGTATTCATATTAATGCCTTTGTGTACAGTAGAAGGCATCTCTACACCCTAACCAAGTTTACCAGATCCCCCTGAATAAAGATGTAACATGAAATATGTTTCCAAAAGGGATACCGCAACCTCAATGATTTATAGTAAAAGTCGTGGCAGGAAATTTCGGTTTAACCCATGATGCTTTACATTTGTATTAGGTCAGTCTGTCAGCCACACAAGACATTGCTGTTCCCATCTACAGATTTTCCTGATGACTTAAAATCTTTGGGTGAGGGTGATGTGGCTCACCGGTAGAGATGGAGAAATGTTTTGCCGACCTTCAAATTTGCTGCGAATGTGGTGTTTCTTGGCAGACACGGTATTAACACTTTGGTTTTGCCTATCTTTGTACGAGTGTATGTAATACCCGGTCCGCTACTACACGTTTGATTCGTTTGCGAACGTTGCGACATTCGATTCTCCCAGAAGTTCCAGATCCTGAAATATGTTTTTTTTCATAGGTGTGGTGAAAGGGATTTTGGGAAAAATGGGTAGTTTCATTTAATAAATCTGTCCCACAATCTGCATGATTACATTTGTTCAACTTCAAGATGACATACAGTATAGAAGACGAAGCACATGCGCAGCCTACGAATGAGAATGTAGGCATCTTGTAGGCTGCATTTGGCTACTTTTGGTTCGCCCTGATAGTGACCTAAACGGATGATGCTTTTTATTGTTTATTACACTTTCACTGTTTGCTGTATATTTATGTGCTGGTCATTAAACAGTCCATGGCAGCCTGTGGTTGGCTCTATACCTTTGTTACATTGATGTTTGAGTTATAAAATAATAATTAGAAATGTTTTATTTTGTCAAATATTTCCTCTAAAATAATGCACCATATACACATACATATGCTTAACTCATGCAGCTCTTTGCTGCCCAGGCTCACTCTCTATTCTAATACATAACCAGTGCAGAAAGTTCTCCTTCCCTCTGCATGCCTTAAAGATACATTTATTCTACATACTGTCAGTATACACTACTTAATATGTTTGAATTAATGGTTCAGCTGCCAAATCATTAGTTTTTACCAAGTGCAGAAGAGAAATGACTGATATCTTGGTTATGTCTACAGTGTATATTAAATCTATTGTAATGGCAGTTATTTCAGATCATGTGACAGTAGAGTGTGCCGAACCCCTCTGTCATCAGGAACATCTGGGACTTTTGCAGGGCTTGGTGCGGGGGCTTTTGTGGGGCCTCTTACCTTGTCGGTCACAATATCTCTTCCTCAGGTGTCTCAGTCACATGTGACGTCGGGGTGTCACTTTGTCATTGCAACGTGATGCCATTTGAGATGCCGCCGGACAAGGCAAGAGGCAGTTACAGAGGCCCCGAGCTCTCCCCAGGAAATCACTTTAATTGTTATGGGGAAGAGAGCAGGGCCTCTGTAAGCGTCGGGCTTGGTTCCATGGCACCGATGGCACTGCCATCAAGCCGGCACTGCGGGACATCAACGAGAAATGGAAATGTTAGCAAAAGATGGATGGTGCGCTGCACATACACATGCACAACGTTTCAGGTGTCGCAACACTTCGTCAAATGAAGAAAGTGTCATAGCATTACCATCAAAGACCAGCAAAATGGCGTGAGTGCAACTGATTCCACAATGTCCTTTATTTGCTCAATGGAAATTTTGCAATCTACAGTAGTTTGTCAGGTTCCTCCTTGACTTCCTTCTCCCAGTTGCAGTTCCCTCACTCATCCACAGGGATGGCTGTTTCTCTTTAGTTATATCAAAGAACGTCCAGACTCTGAAACTTGATGCCCGGCACCTGTCTTCTGTCTCTCAGTCTACCCTATATAAACCTCCCCGTCTATCATTGCCTATTAATACTCTAAGAAGGTTCCTCCTGCACCTGCTTGGTTCCTACTTTTGCTTGCCCTGTTTCTGTGTTGCTGTTCCCATGTCCCAGTCCTGCAGCCTTGTCCCAGTCCTGTTTCTGTGTTCCCATCACGTTCCTGCCTCCTCGCTGCCAACGCTGTGTATATTCTTTACTGTACATGCTTACACTATGTTTTCACTGTATGCTTTTGCTGTAACGATTTCTAGGCCAGCAGAGTCCAAAGTGGGGGGCATGAGACTCGCTGCGGGGGGCGCAGGGTTTACAGAGGCCCCTGCATGCTTCCCAAATACATTTAAATGAATGCTGGGAGAGCTGCAAGCCTCTGTAAACTTCTCGTGACCTGCAGAAAAGAGAGGTACATGACAATTGTGCCAGATAGTTTTAGGACCTGCAGATTGGGCATGCCGTGACGTGGCTGCAGGCTTTTAACCTTTTGGCCAAAGGGTTTAACTAAATGACCATTTTTCATGAGCAGATAATCACTGAGGTATTGCACTATATGTTGTGTCATTTTGGCCTTTCTGCTTTTGTTTGTATATCTTGCCACGCTCAGTAGCACTGCTTTTTGACACTAATATATATGCTGTATATATGATGTGAGGGTGAGTTTTGGGGTTCTAGAGCTGGATGGGTTATGCAGCTGTTGCTTGGAGGTGTGGCCAACCCCAGGGTTTAAAGCTCGCCCCCCCGCCACTTTCCAATTAGCAGTTTTTATCATGATCCTGTGTATCAGACCCTGTACGGTCTGTCTCCCTCCAGCAGAAAAGAGAGGTACATGAGAATTGTGCCAGGTAGTGTTAGGACCTGCAGATTGGGCATGCCGTGACGTGGCTGCAGGCTCATAACCTTTTGGCGAAAGGGTTTAACTAAATTACACTTTTTCATGAGCAGATAAGCACTGAGGTATTGCACTGTATTGTCTGTTGTGTTATTTTGTATGATTTTGTATGATGCGCTGGCCTTTCTGTTTTTGTTTCTACTTACCTTGCTTGAGACGCGTCACCATGGCAATTCGGCATCAAATGACGCCATGGGGTCATGTGACGTCGCGTTGCCACTTCGCAAGGTAAGCAGGGGGGTGCAAGGAGAGGGGGACAGACGGCAGGGGGGGCGCAGGAAAAAAAGATTGCTCTCCACAGCTCCAGGCCACCAAATTAGAAACATGCCATGGCAGTTATATATTCCATCTGCTCAATATGTGCACAACATGTATATTACTATATAAAGATTTGCCTCTAGCCATATCTGCCTACAACGTGTCCATATTAAAAATAATTCGTTCGTTTGGAAAAAGGGGTTTTAAAGTAATGATACAGTATGATCTAAATCTCATTTACTGCCGTATGTGTGATTTCACAGAGAAAGATACAACTCTGAACTTGTAACATTTTAGGCTGCAGGACCTCTGGAATTTTCTGCAGTTTATACGTTGGCAAAAGAAGAAATTGTTTGTGTGATGAAAAAGATTTAACAATTAACTTCACTCCACGACATCTGCCCTCAAACTCTCCTTGAACCACCCCCCCCCCCTCAGCTCCAAAAGAGTAAACAAAATAAAAACAGAAATTCCTTATTCATCTGCTTCTCTATCAGACAGCAACACATTGCATGCAATGCTGAAGGTTTCTTTCTGTTACATTGTAACCACTTGGGCCTCTGTTGTCCTTCCTACCTTACTGAAGATAAGACGTTTTCCAACTGGGTGTCGTGATCCCATTTGGTAATTATGAATATTCATTTACAAGTCACTATCAGTATTTTGGTATTTCTGTTTACTTAATAAGTCAAACTGTTTTTTTTAAGGTGAGAACTGTCTAACCTGACATGTTGGAGGGTGTGGGGGGGGGCTTGAGGACTAGGGTTTCCAGGTGGCTTCTCCAAAAATACTGGACACCATGGGGAAAAGTGTGACAAACTCGACACACACAGCCCTCGCCACTCCATGCTGTTTCCTACTCTCCTTGGCCCCACCCTCAGGCTCTTGACACCTCCTCCTGATTGGCGGCATTACTCAGCAGCAGCCAATAAGGAGGGAGGAAACTGCCCAGCCCCCTAGCAAAAACCCTGCTCTCTCCCTACTCCGGGAAATCCAGCTGCCCCCCGATCCAGTCAGGTCACTATGTCCAGAGAGGTAATACCGGCATACACATACATTTCCAGTATTGCCTCTCATTTTTTACTGGATAGAGTGTCCAAATACAGGACAATCGGTTGAATACTGGACACTTGACAACCCTATTGAGGACTGCAGTTGGGCATCCCTGTTGTACTCTGCACTGGAGTTGAGAACCCCTGCTATAGAGTGTAGCTGAGAACATTACTTGTCATCATTCTGGCAAAGAGAATCCACAGATCCACATCACAGGTGTGATGTGCCTAAAGGTTTCTCATGGATCTGTGTTCCACACCACTAACTGTGACATTATTTATTGGGGGGTGCACAGCATGGTGGCGCAGGGGATGTACCTCTGACATGTTTCGCGCTGAAATAGCGCTTCCTCAATGAGTACAGGATACTCTTTAAGGAAGCGCAATTTCAGCGTGAAACATGTCAGAGGTACATCCCCTGCGCCACCATGCTGTGCACCCCCCAAAAATAATATATTTAATTCATTCACTTAGCCCCGGATTGTTTTCTTCTTTGGACCTGCTGTGCTTCACGTTTTCAACGAGGATTCCTGTCTGCATTGTATACCAGCTGGACGCACGCCTCTGGGACGGCATACAAACAACACTCATGTGAGTAAGAACTACATCATTATATCACTGGATATTCATACCTTGCTCTAGGGTTGCTGCCAGATAGAGACCTGCTGTTCCCACTGATGTTCATATAAACCGGTTAGTTCAGATTAGGTTTTTGTCACATCATTGGCAGCAGGTAACCTATTAATGAGCTCTGCCATCAAGACACTCCTAGTTGTTTGTGGTTACTTATCTAACCCAGGGTCCGCCTAAGGCTGCATCCATAGGACTGCAGCCGTGCTGAGGCGCGCGGAGGCTGAGGGAAAGCGGGTGCTTTCCCTGGCCTTGGTCCGCGCGCCGTCCGGGGCCGTGTTGGGGGGGGGGGGGCTGTAACGTCACGGAGCTGGTTCACCCTCATTGGGCGAACCGCTCACGTGACCGGTCCTGCGCTCCCTTGAGTGCTTGAAACTAAAATTTGTATAAGACCTACGCTTCCGCATGCCTGCGGAAGCGTGCGCGAGCCCCTGCTAAAGCCGCTCTCATTGCGGCTGCAGGGGCTCACTGGTAAGTGAGAGCACGCCTCAGAACGGGTCAGCGCCTAAGCGCTGACCATGCCCGAGGCCTAAGCTTGTTTATTCACTTATGACTATCAGATCTCACACTTTGATGCACTTGGTTTGGAGGACATTCCTCCTACAGTTTCTACCTGTGACATTATCCTACCCTGGACAGGTAAGGATATGCGGGCCAGGGAGGTACTTGACCTGTGACAATTAAACATCACTGTGACATCTTCCTACCCTGGACAAGCTATAAATGGAAGAGCCAGGTACGTAATACTTGGCCAGTTAGGACATTCTCAAGCTTTGCCTTTTAGACATCACTGCCTTAGACATTTTCCTACCCTGGACCAAATAGGAAAGTAAGGGACCAGTAGATGCCAGACTGGGTACTGTATTACATGGTGATAGGTCTTGCATTTATTGTAAATTGCTAGCACATGTTTGGATATGTTCACAGGCAGCATTTTAGCTTAATTTGTGAGAAATTCATACCGACAGGAAAATGTCACAGTGTAGCAATATTTCACACTACACCAGCACCTTTTGTTATCTACAAAAACACCACTGAATAGAACATATTGTAATGAAACAATTATGATAACAGCCCAATAAATTGAAGCCCCACCTTTTACTTATCTTGGTTGACTAAAAATGTAAGTTATGCAAAAAGAATGAAAGAAAATAAACAATAAATGGCGAGCTTGTTTGTATGCGACTGGAAGACTTGCAGGGGCACATTATTCCGGCATTCTTACACCATAGGGGACATACTGTAGTTTGTGTATGCTTGATGGGGAATAATCTACCCCCTGTTGCAGTAAAGAGTAAACAATTTGTTACCTCCTGTGAGCAGTTGGACTCTCAATTTTAAGTATTGTATCAAAATATGGCATTATTTATATCTATGTTACTGTGATTGTACTATGTTGGGTGCCTATTTGTGTTTATCTATTAAGGATTGTATTAAAAGGTTGCTTGGAAAGAAAATGTATTTGGTGCAATATTTTGTTTCTCTAATTTTCTCAGTGCAGTTTCTGTTCATGCCCATTAAGCTGCAATAAACACATGAATACAAATGATATATTTACTAAATGATGCTATGATATAGGACAACTTCCAAATTCAGAAGATACCTGTTGACCCATTCACTTAAATGGGCTGTATGTGTTATCTGTAGCAGGAAGGTGTCTAATGGCATAGCTCCACTTAGTGAATATGTGTTACACAGTGTTCTCTGTATCTGCTTTGCATGCTCTCCATACATAGATGACTCTAGGAACAATACCATGAATCAAACATCCTGTAGGGACGTTCCGAGACATCGTTGTAAAGATAACACCGTTTTACCATTTTGGAGCAAAACATCATGAACAAGATGGTTATATTTGTCACAGTCACAACGGTACAGAGCATCTATGCGTTATTCTCTTTGCGTTGAAACGCAGACCACATCAGTCATGTTGAAACTGCTTCTAAAGGTTAGCCTCTTGTCTTCTGCTATCTCACTGCATCACAATGTATACTGCATTTAGGAATGAGAATTGTCACTTTATCAACAGTACTAGCCATGAAGAAAAAATGGTCATTTATTTAATTAATAATTATTAGAAATGTAGAATAACGCCGGCATACCATAATTGCAATGGCTGCAGCAGTGATTGACATGTGAAAAAGTCATTGCTGTCACGATTATTCTGCTCACATTAACAGCATATACATACAGTGCAGTCCCAAATATACATAGGTTCCAACATGTCGACATAGAGAGAAGGTCAAATGAGGTTACTGATGTGATAATGGTGTGTGTCCTGCTCAGGGCTCAGCCTTCTCTGTGTGCTGGGAGAGGACTGGGGTAGAAGCTCTTCTGCCGAGTCTCCTTCCTCTTGCATCAAGGGTCGTCCTACACTGCACTGCTGCCTGGAAGTAAACTCCATATTTCTGGCTGTTACAACGGCTGATGACAATGGTGTGACTAAGTACCAGACTTCTGTGTACATTTACTATTTATTCTGCTGCCAGATATTGGCAGATTTTCCTCCCCCAAAATACGCTTCGCGGTGTAAAAAAACGCAAACCGGATTTGGTCTGTTTCAATCCACGCGGATTCATCAGAAAACGCCATTGTATACAACCCTTTGATGGATTCGTAAGAATCCGGGCAATGGATTGCTGAATCCGCGGATTGGATTCTTCAAAACCGTCCAAGGGTTGCATTGGTGATGCAAACCCCTACTTCCAAACACACATACAGAGACCTACATTCTCTAGACCCTCTCTATGAGGTGTCAGTTTATACATTTTGACTATTAAAAATGTTCTTATATAGTCTGTCATGTGATAACTAAACACATATTGGACTGTTGATGGAACTTTTTTACTAATATTCCTCCTTTTTTGTTAGCATTTTAAAAAGCATGTCATTTTTAAGATTAATTATGTTTGTGATGGGTATTGTTTATATGGTTTTATACATGATGTAATAAATGTTTAGATGTAGTTCATATGGCAGTTAAATAATGAATTAGTAAGATTGTTTATTGTGTCATATTTTCACTGATCAATTTTGATAAATATGTTGGTAATAAATATATATACATGCAACCATTTTAAAAACATTTTTATATATTTCACCTATGGTCCTGCGACGTTGGGTCTGATCCTTAGTTAAATTATTGCAAGCTGCGATGGGTTTGGATAATTTACCATACACCATCTCTTGCAATTGAGAGATTATATATTTAGAATTACTTTTAGGGAATTTTTTGATTTTTCTATTGTATTCCATAGTAATAAGGATTTGATACAATGATATCATTATTATTAAACTACAAGGGTCCTGCGAGCATAGCTCTGACCCGTGTGGAATAAAATGCAAGCTGCGATGGATTTAAGAAGTAAAATATAAGATTTAAAATATGCATTTTTTGGGCCATCTCTTGCAAGTGTATATACATTTCCTTATTATTCATTTTTAGATACCCCATTTTCAGTTTATAATTACTGTATAGATAAATACCATCTTGTTTTTATGTACAGTACCATTAGATGTTTTGTTTATTGTGTGTATATGTATGTGTAATTTCTCCTGTTTGGAAGGTTGAGCTACTGGTTTCAGACAACGCTTCTCATTGGTAGATGTATTAACCTATAAGGGGTATTTAAACATCACCATGAGAACCTATAACCTTCCCCTGAAGAAGTGTCATTTGACACGAAACGCGTAGGTGACGTCATCACGCAGCGACTCACGTCTGTGACGACAGACATAGCGCTGCTGCTACTGCCCGGAGACACCACGAGGACGCCACCAGGGAGATTTACAAGTGCTCAGGTCTGATTTTTTCCATCTTGGCAGCCTTAGTACTTTCTTCCCTTTGTACTAGCTACGGGGACTTTCCCTGTGTGAGGTTGGGGTGTTCACACTCCTAGTCCCATGTGTGTCATGGGCCCTATCTGACCTATGTGGTCTCTATCTATGTGCTGTGTCATGTGGCCTTCATATTGATACAATTTATGTGGTAATTCATGTGTTCTTTTAATATAAAGATTTATGTACTAATTTCGATTTTTCTGGTCCTATTTTTCTGTTATATGTGCTGAGTGTGCCCCGCTGATCACGGGAGATTAGGAGCAGAAGGGTGAACTTGGAAGCCAAGGGAGAACATTGGGAGGGACAGCGCACTCAATAATCCATTTTTTCTAACTCCTCCCAGAGCCCTGTTGGTGCCTCTGATCCCTGGAACCCCTGCTGGACTCTCCAACCTCTACACTTAAATGGGCACTACTAGACCTCCTAACCTCTGCCACACCTCCACTCCCCACTTCCAATCTGCACACCTCACCTCCTCAGACCTCCACGCCCACTCCTTACATTTTTCACCCCAGCCCTTATCCTCAATTACATACCTTAACGCCCCCTAAGTTCTGCCCACGACATCTGCCTTTCCTCCTGCTTTATTACCTCCTCTCACTCCCGCCTACAAGACTTCGCCCGCGCTGCCCCCACACTCTGGAATTCCCTACCATGACCATCAGGCTCCTCCCCAGCATTCAGACATTTAAAAACTCCCTGAAAACTCACCTTTTCAAGAAAGCCTACCAAGGACACCCCTAACATCCACCACCCCCACACTCTCTCCAGCCTCTATTGGGACTAGCTGTGTGGCTGGAACAAACTCCACTCTAACACCCCCTAACAGCCTCGCCCCTAAACCTGAATGGGATCAGCTGTGCGGCTGGACCAAACGCCACCCTGAGGTCCACTCCATCCCACAATGAACAGCCACTTGACCTTTTGTTCCTCCATTGCTCCCCACTTCCTCTAGATTGCAAACTCACGAGTGGGGCCCTCATTACCTTCTGCATCTGTTTGCGCTTGTTTGTTCTTATTTGTATGCCATCCTGTTAATGTAATGTACATAAATCTCTGCCTCCTTTGCAATGCGGAATATGTTAACGCTTTGCAAATACAGTAAACAATAGTAATAATATTCCCATCCTCAGTTGATCAGTTCTGCCAGAGTCGCTCCGTTCCTCCATGTGCCATAGGTCACACACACCATTTGAAATACTGTACAAGGAATTAAAGGTACAGCGATGGAAAAGAGCATTTAGCATGAATGTACCCATACAACAAAGGGAATTACTGCTCCGAATGCTACAATCTATAATTATGTATTTAGGAGTGCACAGGACAGCAAGATTATGTATTGATTTGTATTTATTTATTTATAAAAATGTTTTACCAGGAAGTAATGAAGTAGGAGATCCAGAGCACTACGGATTTAGTAAAGAAATGTATTCTTTCAGTGGCATACACAACGTTCCGAGCTTCTATGAGCTCTTTCTCAAGTGACTTTCGCCAGTCACTTGAGAAAGAGCTCATTGGAGCTGGAAACGTTGTGTATGCCACTGCAAGAATACATTTCTTTACTAAATCTGTAGTGCTCTGGATCTCCTACTTCATTGCAGTATACTTGGATTACACCAGACAGGTTATCCATGAACCAGGTTGCACCGGTGCTAACATCAAACGCAAGTATTTTGCGTCATATTTCTAAGGTGTGCATAGCTGCTATCTATACAATTGATTTACCAGGAAGTAATACATTGAGAGTTACGTTTTCATGTATGTCCTGGGCACAGAGTTATGATGACAGATACATGGTTACAAATACACGGTTACATTATGTGAACAGGGTTATACATTATATACAAGACAATGCGTGCACAGTTAGGGATAATATATATTATAGGCTTATGTAAGAGTTACAGACCAGGTTAAAATGTGAGACAGCGTTAGTTTTGAAAGAACTTAGACTGGTGGCGGCTGTGAGAGTCTCCGGTAGATATTTCCAGTTTTGGGGTGTACGGTAAGAGGAGGAGGAGCGGACGGATACTTTGCTGAACCTTTGGACTGTACACATACGTTGAAGGGAATGAATGCTCTGAATGCTTCAATCTATAATTATGCATTGCTTGCTCACTGCCTGGGAACCAAACGGGAGAAACAGGATATTTAATCTGCAGAAGGAGAGGGCACTTTTTTGCTGAATTTTCATTGATGCCAAACTAAAGGAAGGAGCTAATCGGTGTGAAATATCTCCAGATTTGAGGGTGTCATTCTAAAAATAAAAAAATAAATAAAAAAAGTAAAAAGAAAGAGATGTCACGAAAATGTAACCTCTTTAACATGTCACCGCCACTACTTCCAGTGTTTGTCCCTTAAAAAGAGGGGCAGCAATGATACAGTACATGTGACCCATTATTCTTCAAACCACTGCTCCTTCTTTCTAACAATCCCTAGTGTGATGTCCACATACTGTACTTGTTTACTTAAATCACTGACCTTGACCATATTCCCCCATTGTTTAAAATGCGCTTACTAACACACATTTTCCTTTCAGAATCCAGAACAAATAAAGCACATTTTTTTGCCAACCACCAACTGCATGAACTTTTGCCCCAGCCTTGACCGTACACAATGTCCCCCGCTTGCTCCTCTTTTGTGATTCCCGGAGCGAGCTGTCTGTGGCACATTTCTTTGCTTGCAAACAGTAAAAAAAAAAAAAAAAAAAAAAAACCTGTGGAATTTGTTTCTTGGACTCAACCTTGAACACAGCCAGTTATGTTATTTTATGTCATTCTTGTATACAAAGGGGCAGCCAGAAGAATGTTAAAACAGGAATTTAACCCCGGCCGTGTTAGAGGTGCCTGCGACCTGTGAATATTGAGTTGATGGATGCAATAGGAAAGACAGCAGATTGACTTGCACTTCTGTAATAGACATCGTAAAGGAGCAGTCCCCTGGGTGCTTTAATACAGTCAAAGCGCAAACTCAATAATATGGTAACGCTACGCTCTACGTGTGTTTCTCTTTAGCTTTAAAGATGGTGCCGGTACGGAGCAGTCAGCAGGGGAGGGGGGGGGGGCGCCTTCGCTGAGCATCAACGCAATCGGAGCAACGTTAAAAAAAAAGGGTTTTCTCCACCGCACAGGAACGTTTAGTTTCAACATGATTTATTAACAAAACAGATTTAAAAAAAAAAGCCCAATCTGCAGATCACCCAATTGATAAAGGGGTTAATTCCCAAAATCTTGTTCTTTTTTCTTTAATGATAATAATGGCTTGTTCTTGTATAGCACTGCTAGTTTTACTTAGCGCTTTACAGAGACATTTTGCAGGCACAGGTCCCTGCCCCATGGAGCTTACAATCTATGTTTTGGTGCCTGAAGCACAGGGAGATAAAGTGACTTGCCCAAGGTCACAAGGAGCAGACACCGGGAATTGAACCAGGCTCCCCTGCTTCACACTCAGTGCCAGTCAGTGTCTTTGCTCACTGAGCCACTCCTCTCTATGATTGCTTAATTAATTATGTTGAACCTGTCAACATTTTCTGTGTGTATCCTGTGTGCGGCGTGGAAACCCTTTTCTACTGCTCCGATTATTGCACATAATATCTCACCTGCAATATTTCCCATTTGTTTCATAATCCCACATTTGTTTGACAGCTTTAGGCGTAAAAAAATATCACAAAGTATTCGATACGCATCTCTTTCATGAGGTAGTAAAGGGTGCAGAAAATATTATTTTATATCCTCTTTTCTCTAAAATATAAAACTACATAGTGATGAGGACAAAATAACCAAGTAAGCTTGTTAAAGAAATCAGTTTTTTGGGAAGGTAATGGGGCCTGACCCATGTAGGCCTATATTTATTACATTTGTAAGTACATTTTTAAATATAAGGCACAGTAAAACGAACTATTCATTATTACTTAAAACAAAGCCCATTTGTGTAAATGATGCATGGATCCAGCAGGTAACAGGAAATGTTATTGATTAAATTACAAATGGATATGAATGGATCTTGCAATGTTTGTGAAAACGATGCACAGATCTGACAGGATCTTCTTGTGTCTGTTGAACTTTACTTAGACCCTGCAGTGTTTGTGAGAATTGCACATGTGGATTCAGTACTTTATTTATTATAAAATATTTTACCAGGAAAAAATGCATTAAGAGTTACCTTACGTTTTAAAGTATGTCCCGGACACACAAAGTTGAGAACATTACAATTTACAGTTACAAACACGTTTAAGGGCCTCATGCAGTAAGCAGCGATAAGCCCCTCATCGCCAGCTTATCGCCTAAAAAACCTACTGCGGTTCAGTAAGCCCCGATAAACGTTTCCCGAAAAAAAACGCTGACCGCTCGATGATAAGACACTTTTCGCCGCTCATCGCCAGCATTTCCAACTCGCTGTTTTCTAGTAGCCCCGATCAGCTTATCACAGCTGATCGCCGCTCTAGAATTGAGAATTCCTCTCCCAATCGTCTCGCCATAAATAGTTGGCAAGAAGTTGGGGAGAAGCTGCGGATGAGCGGCGAGACGGGACTTAGAAAAAATCTGGCCTTTTTCCTGCATCGGATTGATGCCGGGAGACTCCGGAGCTGATATCCATTAATATCAGCACCGGAGACCCCCGGTATGAATCTGATGCAGGAAAAAAGCATTTACAGCCCATTTAATTACCTTGGCGGCTAACCGTTAAGGTAATTAAGGGGTTAACCACCAGTGCCATGCTTATTGTGGGTAGCGGGGGTGAGTAAAGGTGGAATTTGGCCCTTGGTGGGTGTTTAGGCTTTGCAGGTGGGTAGCGGGTGGACTTAACCCCTTCATTACATTAGCGGTTAATACTGCTACGGTAATGAAGGGGTTTACCCTTCCTGCTACTGACCTGCAAGTTCTAAACACCCATCCTTGGGGCTAATACCCCCTTCACCCACCCCCGCTACCTACAATAAACACAAATACTCACAACAGCCCCACTACCCCCCTCCTAGGCCCCC
This sequence comes from Ascaphus truei, assembly GCF_040206685.1. Classification (NCBI taxonomy): domain Eukaryota; kingdom Metazoa; phylum Chordata; class Amphibia; order Anura; family Ascaphidae; genus Ascaphus; species Ascaphus truei. Next base: position 539,016,347 of record NC_134483.1, read on the forward strand.
AATAAACATTACGATATCTAATATACAACCCACCCCATGTGCCCCCCATAAAACAATGATTTATTTTTTAACACACACAATTAATACCAAAGGCTGGAAGGGGTCCCTGGTGGTCCCAACAGGTGTTCGCAGGCCCCACAGTGCACCCCTGGGGGTACGCACGGGTGTCTGGGGACCTCCAGGTTGTCCCCGCTAGGCTCCGTGGGCCTCCAGGCGGTTCCCGCGGGTCGCCGTGGGCCCCAATGGGGTCCATGGGTGGTCCTTGTGGGTGTCTGGGGGCCCTCGGGTGGTTCCCACGGGGGCCTGGGGGCCCTTTGGTGGTTCCTGCACAGCTGTGGGGCCCCCGGTTCTTCCCCGCAGGTGTCTCCGTGTGTCCTCAGGTGGTCCCTGTTGGGATCCGGGGGTCCTCGGGTGGTTCCCATGGGTCCCCGCTGGCCTGCGGTACCATTCCTGTATGTAAAAAAATAAAACATGGCCTACATTTCAATTAATACACCCCCCCAAAACACATACACTACAGTAATGTGCAAAATAACTATTATCCAGATATGGATAATAGATTATTTGCCCATTATTAAACACAACATTAGTCATGCAGCATAAATAAAGTCAATAAAACCTTTCTACTTACACCTGGCAATGTGAAAGGCAACCTCGTTAATAACCGCTATAGAAATTCAGGGGTTAACCCACCATGCCCCGCTACCCACCCGGGAGGCCTAACCACCCCGGACCCACTATACACACCCTGTACCCATTGAGTGTCAATAGGAAACAATTGCAGTATTTGCACATGTATAGTAATATCCCATCACACTATGTCATATCAAAGAGAAGAGTGAAGTCTTTTACAGCTGTACTCACTGATCTAATTCATGATCTTGCAATTTTAGACAGATTAATGCAGTTCATTGTTACTTTTTACAGAGCCTTATTACTGAACATAATCACATAGCCTCCCAGTCCTCTACTTTTTAGTGATTGTATAATATTAAGATCCCTACCCTAAAACCTGTCCAAAATGTCTTGGAAAAGTATGTTTCCTATTCATATCCTAGCATTACATGTGGAATGTTGGGAAATGTATTTATATTCTGGGCATTTTGTTTCTGACATGTTTAAGCCGTTTATAGCTGTCTGCAGCAATGAAACACGTGGGGAAAACTGTACTGTATTCACTAAACTTCGATAAACTCAGTACATTGCCGTGTGACATTGCGTTGTTTTACCGCACTATAAAACGTGTGTGTCAAAATGGTATTCACTAAGAAAAAAAAAAAGCTAGGTAAAAAAAATGCAAGATCACACTACTTGGTATTTTGTGATCTTGCACAATAAGTGTTTTTGTAAACTGCAGCCTGGATGAGATGCACGGAGACGCTGCATATCCATGCACGGCTCTTGCAGGCGGTTGTGCAGTTTAAATATTAATTTTTATACTAGTGTACGGGAGTAGGGGGTCTCCTGAGCTGAACCCCATTGATTTCAGCCTCAGGGACCCCTGCATCCCGAGATACAGGCCCCGTTATGGGGTGCCGGTATCCGGGTGTTTAGAACCTAGCCGCTAAGTCAATGAAGGGGATAAGGCACAGTATCTTGTTTATTGGGGGCAGAGGGGTTGAGTGAAGGGGGTACTTGGCCCAGGGTAGGTGGTTAGTGTCATAGGAGACCAGGAAATTACACCTTTAAACCAGGATCATTCATTGAGCAAAACCTATGCAGTAAAGGTAAAAGAAAATGCTTTTCTCCATCTTGCAATATCTTTAGCACCAGCCTTTAGCTGGCGCCATATTATTGCATGTTTTTATAGTACAATATGCTTATCACTGCTCAGTGAATAGCGATTTCGTGCATTTTTTGGCTTATCATACGGCTTTTATTTTGCCAGCGTGTTATCTATATATATAAATTTGAAAATCTTGGTTGTGAGTGTCTGTAGACCATTTGATTGGTCCATCGGTCCGCCCGCACTCCCACGGCTCTCATTGGCCAGTGTGTCTCGCCCCCCCCTGTGTATCCCGCCCTCCCCATGGCTCTCATTGGCCGGTGCGCTCTAACCCAGGGGTCCCCAACCCCTGGCCACATTGCTGCTGCTGCCTGAGGTGAGGAAATGCTCCCTGGTGGTGGTGGGGTTGGCTGTTGCTGCTGGGGGGAGGCTTAACTTACATATGTGTGTATTTGCCCCCCCCCCCCCCACCCCAACTCTGTTTTTTACCCACCCACAGCTCCGTTTTTGCCACCCCCAGCTCCTTTTTTGATTCCCCCAGCTCCGTTTTTGACCCCTCCAGCTCCGTTTTTGACCCACAGCTTCGTTTTTGACTCCCCAGCTCCGTTTTTGAACCCCAGCTCCATTTTTGACCCCCCCCAGCTCCGTTTTTGACCACCCCCAGCTCCGTTTTTGACCCCTCCAGCTCCGTTTTTGACCCCCCAGCTCCGTTTTTGACCCCCCAAGCTCTGTTTTTGACCCCCCCACACACAGTGACTGACAGACACAGTAACACCCCCCCTTCCCCCACCACCACTGCCTTCCCCCTCCCGCCCCTGCCTTCCTCCCCCCGCCCCTGCCTTTCTCCCCACACCCCTGCCTTACCCCCCCAGTGCCTTCCCCCCCACGCCCCTGCCCGGCACCCCATAACCTGGCCTGTATCTCGCGAAGTATGGGGTCTCCGGACCTGAAACCAACGCGGTTCAGCTCCGGAGACGCCCTGCTCATCTACACTAGGAATAAAAAAAATATTTTTAAATATTTATTTCTGCAGAGATTTGTACAGAGAGAGTGGCGGATCTCTCTGCTGCAGACAGATCTCGCCAGGGAAACCCTTCTCAGCAGGCAGGTCATCTCGCCACCGGCAACTCGCCATGTTTGCACAGATTACTCTCACTGATATTCAGGCCTTCCTGCATACCGTGAGAGCAACTCGCCAAAAACATGGCTAGTTCAAAGCCCCGACGAAAGTGCTTGTTCGCCACTTAGAGCATAGGCCCCATATTGCGATATTGTCCTGTTGTCGGAGCTTTGTGAATAGCAAAACAAGCAATATCACACTATAAGGCCATTTATAAGCCACTTATCAAAGTTTAGTGAATGAGCCCCATTGTGTAAGAATGAATTATTGCTAGATACAGTGTAATGGCAAATGATGCTCAATGAATGACCCCCAAAGTACATAACATCTTGATATTCCCTCTCTTTTAGGACCCAGAAATAAAATGAATATCACCCAATCAAACCCTAAAAGTCACCAAAACCAAAGTAAAGAAAGAAATACAGTGTTATAAAATTCTGGTGATATATTATGGTATTCAGTGCAGGAAATGGTGTAACATGGAGCTATACTTTGGATAACATTTGTAATAAGACACAGAATGTCACACCTAAGCCTGTTTCATTCAAACTGGATACAACACAAAGTGGGAGGAAATCCATTAAATATTATTTCACATCACTGAACATATCATGGATTACAGAACATCCACATGGCATACATTTAGGGCTACAAGATATCCTGTTAGTTTAGTTCCCATTTATTAACTGTTTGAATGCATTTATCGAAGAGTGAATGCTTCACTATGACCTGTATGAGACTATGCACAAGAATAAGTTATGAAGTGAGTTGTTGCCCCAATAATATTGAATATGTCATTTATTGAACAATAATTCATAGAAGCAATACACAAGGGATAAGTATTGCAAGAATAAGCCCTACAGGTGAGGGATGTTAATAAAAGATAAGAAAAAAAAAAATACTTGGCAGGACATAAATTGAATTCTGTAGTAAAAAAAAATGTATAGAATGTATCACATTTTTGGTTTTAAGGACATTAAAGTTCTAATAGTTGTATAGTTCCTGCATATATGAAGAAGAGACCGGTGAGATTTTGAACGCTTTATTTATTATAATTTCATATATCAACCCTACCACATGTAGCACTTATCATCTGAGATCAGACTCCAAAAGACTGTTCATGGTCCCAAGGCTCAACAAAGTATCCGGACGTTCCTCCTTCTCTTACCGTGCACCCCAAAACTGGAACAACCTACCAGAGACTCTCACATCCACCACCAGTTTAAGTTTTTTCAAATCTAAGGCTGTCTCACATTTTAATCTGGTCTGTAACTGTTTCATTCGCCCATAATATACTGTATATTATCTCTAACTGTGCATGTAATGACTTGTATATAATGTACACAATAAGTAAGTATAGATATAGGATAAAGTATCTGTTGTCTAAATTAAGCATAGGTTGAACTTGATGGACCTATGTATTTTTTCAACCTCATCTACTATGTAACTATGTAACTATGTAACTGTACTTGTAACCATGTATTATTTGTCTTAACTTTGTGCCCAGGACATACTTGAAAACGAGAGGTAACTCTCAATGTATTACTTCCTGGTAAAATATTTTATAAATAAATAAATAAAATAAATAAGAAGAACTTTCATGTAAGTCTCATAAAATGTAATCTGACTTAGAGGACAGAAGAAAGTATATACAGATGCAGCGGCCATTATTTTGAGAAATCATGGCGCCGTTTTTGTGTGCGCTGCTCTACTCCACGCGGCATTAACACAGCCAATCGCCCCAGGCACACGTGTTTATCGGGGTTGCTTTGTTTGAATTTCATGGATTGTGTGCAATTAAATGCAATGAAATGAATGAATTTTAATGTGTACAGTATTATGCTTCTGTGTCAATTTCAGGTGTTTAAAGACCAGAACTCTAAAATGCAATTTTCTGCACTCGCCTGCACTCACGTATTAAGGCGGTACGGTTGGAAGCAACCCCGCGCCATGACGTGGGTATTCCGAGGTATACACCGCGTGATTTGTTAAAATAATGGCCGCTGCATCTGTAGCTGTGTGATAAAGGCACAGCCCTCTGCATTGGGGGACCAGAGATATTACAAAGAGATGTGTAAAACATTGGTCAAGCTGTCTTACCTTCTTGCAACTTCCATTAGATGGAGGTGGAATCTTCCTGCCCAAGAAGAAATCAGCTCCACAGCATACTGTATTGAAAAGGAACATTTGAGACAGGAACTCTACATACATGTTCTATTCTTCTACATACTGTACATGGAATGTGTGCTCACCCAGCTACCCAACAGAGGTGCTAGGGGCTAATACAGTTAGAGAATTAAAACAAATGCTGGGTGTAGACATAAGGCTATCTTACTGTAAATATGGAAGCCCAGGAGCAATTAGCGTCTGAGGTTTTACAACAGACAGGAGATGGAAAGACTAGACTAGGTGGGCTAAGTGGTTCATATCTTCTATGTTGTAATTACATTGTTGTCTTTAGTAAATACTCTTTTTAATATGAAAATGTTTTATTTCAGACGTTAAAAGCCCTTAGATTTTGAATGCTCTGAGAGGTAAAGTAGTAAGGGGCTAAGCAACTCGATTGCCACTAGACGGGACTGAAACGCATTGCTCTTTGTGGGAGATTCAATAGCCTCTGATACAGGTGATCCTGGGTTAACTGACAATGACACAGGATACGGCGCCGTGATGTGTATGGGATGTTACTGAAGCTTGTTCAAGGTGCAATCCCACTAACATCATGAACTACTGTATACATTTTGTAAGCAGCTAACTTACCAATATTATCATCTTTAAACACTAGTTCTGCCCTGCTTTTGCAACTTGGAGACTTTGATAAACAGTTGAGGGGGGGGCTGCTGATATGGGAGGAGGGGGGGCTGCTGACATGGGAGGAGGGGGGGCTGCTGACATGGGAGGAGGGGGGGCTGCTGACATGGGAGGAGGGGGGGCTGCTGACATGGGAGGAGGGGGGGCTGCTGACATGGGAGGAGGGGGGGGCTGCTGACATGGGAGGAGGGGGGGCTGCTGACATGGGAGGAGGGAGGGGGTTGCTGACATGGGAGGAGTGGGGCTGCTGAAATGAGCTGGGGGGCTGCTGATATGGGCTGTGGGGGGCTGCTGAAATGGGGTGGGGGGCTGCTGTGGGGGGCTGCTGAAATGAGATTGGAGGCTGCTGTGGGGCGCTGCTGATATGGCTGTGGGGGCTGCTGTGGGGGGCTGCTGAAATGGGCTATGGGGGGCTGCTGAAATGGGCTGTGGGAGCTGTTGTGGGGGGCTTCTGAAATGGGCTGTGGGGCCCGACTCTGTTTTCCTTGTGAGAGGGGAGAGTGGTGTGAGTTGCAGGGGGGGGGAGTGATGTGAGTTGCAGGGGGTGGGAGAGTGATGTGAGGTGCAGGGGGGGATAGTTATGTGAGTTGCAGGGGGGGAGAGTGATGTGAGTTGCAGGGGGGGGGAGAGTGATGTGAGTTGCAGGGGGAAGAGTGATGTGCTTTGCAGGGGGGAGAGTGATGTGAGTTGCAGGGGGGGAGAGTGATGTGAATTGCAGGGGGGGAGAGTGATGTGAGGTGCAGGGGGGTGATGTGATGTGCAGTGATGGGAGTGCTGTGAGGTGCAGGGGGGGAGAGTGATGTGAGGTGCGGGGGGGGAGAGTTATGTGAGGTGCAGGGGGGGAGTGATGTGAGGTGCAGGGGGAGAGTGATGTGAGTTGCAGGGGGTAGAGTGATGTGAGGTGAAGGGGGTGAGAGTGATGTGAGGTGCAGGGGGGGAGAGTGATGTGAGGTGCAGGGGGGAGAGTGATGTGAGGTGCAGGAGGGTGGGATGTGTGTGGTGTGCAGGTGGTATTGTGTGTTTGATGTGGAGGGGGAGTATTATGTGCATGGGTGAGGGGGAGAGATGGGGGTATGAGAGATCGATGGGGAGTCTCGCAAAGGTTGATGATGGGTTTTGGGGGAGATATGAGGATGATGATGATGAAGGGTGCCGGGGGAGATATATATGAGGATGATGATGAGAGGTGCTGGAGGAGAGATGATGATGATGATGATGATGATGATGATGATGATGATGATGATGATGATGATGATGATGATGATTTTACCCGTGCGGACCAAATCTTTTTTCCTTGGAGCAGTTCGGCCCTTCTCACTGTACAAGTTGTGCAGGCCTGGACTGGATCTTTAATAGCTCATTAGCACATTTTTTTTGTTTTGACAGGAACAATACAGTATACTGATAGACAGGTTAATACCATATATTAAAAGGATTGTGCTACTGTATGCCTTCAACACCATTACCTTCTCGCACACTTCTTTTTCTTGTTTGTGTTACACTGTACTAGTTTCCTCCCTGATGCTTTTATGAGATCGTCCTTGTGACCCCAACTATTTTATCTGCATTTAAATGCATTTAGACACCTCTGTAAGGAAGCGTGAGAAAGAATCAGATCATTAACCACACATGATTCTGCTGGTATGCTCTGCTTATTGCTTCGGAATTCAAACAGCAGGGGGATATTTTTACGAAACCATTTCCTCTATTACAAACACTGACATGTAAGGGATTGATTAGAATATGGGTTTAAAGGGCCAAATTTTAGAAACTAAATGACACAACATGGAATTTTTTTTATGCACGTTCAGTGGAAAAACCCTCCAACATGTGTTGCCTCTGTAGCCTATACAAATATAGCAGACTTTATTTCCACACAAAATACAACATATCCCGTTATAACGCAGAATATCACTGAGTGTTCGTAGGATTCAATGGCAGTATTGGGGCAGAATACAATGCCATATCCCTCCAAAGGGTAACAATTAACCCTGCTACATCTGTATGTATGGAAAACTCATAGAACACAATGATAGATGTTAGTCTGATACACAAATAATCGTAAAGATACAGTAGATATCACCTGCCGGTGCCCACGGACTAGAGGGGACTGTCCTGTAAAGTCCCCAGGAAATCACATTTAAGAAGCAAAAGTCCAGGCACTCGGTTTTCCAAAAAGGTAATTTAATACAGCAAAAAAAAACAACGTTTCGACTGCAAATGCACCTTGATAAAGACTGCATTTGCAGTCGAAACGTTGGATTTTTTGCTGTATTAAATTACTTTTTTGGAAGACGAGTGCCTGGACTTTTGCTTCCTAACTCATAGAACACACCTTAAGTAACACATACAGTAACTATCAGTTCAAAGGCTCGAGACAATTGAATTACATAATTATATTTGTATGCCATGACCTTTTTTTTGCTGCTGACCTCTCGGTCTCATTTTCATTTCAAGTTATTCTTTTAAAGACTATATTTTAAAATATAAAATATTATTAAAATGAATAACAGCAGTACCACTGATACAAACTACTGTAAGTAAGTAGCAATATATGAATAAAGAATCTGTTAACGTCTAATAATTTGATAAGTCAGAAGCCATATTATCCATTTATAAGGGATGGTACTTTAGTCAAGTTGAAATGAAATATCATCATGAAAATATACTCTGGTCTGTAACTTTTACATACGCCTATAATATATAATATCTTTAACTGTGCATGCAATGTCTTGTTTATAATGTATATGTGACAGTGAGGGGGTAACCAGGCCATCAATAAAGGTATTAGAGTGTCAGCTCTTAAACCTGGTTGTTGTACATGAAATGCATATGATTGTATGACAATAAAGAATGTATGTGTGTTTTACCTTTCCAGGAGTGCTACCCAGTGGAGATTCTCAGGCTATGAGTTTCATGGGGGGGAGTTGCGGTAAAAGTGTTGTCAGATTGTGTCTAGATAGCCAGGGTCCAGAGTTGCTGGCCACCCCAAAAATGTATCCAGGAATCATGTCAGATCCCGGGGACATATAGACAAATCACCCCGGTCAAAATCTGCCCTTGAAAATAGTTACACGACTCAACGTCAGGTTTCTGTAAGGTCGCCGCGTCTCCTACCTCCCGCAGCGTCCCGTCCCTCGACTCCGACGCCCACCTCCTACACTGCCGAGGCACGCAGGATCCGGCCCCGCATCACCGCCTCCCTTCGCCCGTCACCTACTGGATGTGCGCGTCGACGTCTCGCAACTGCCTTCGAGGCGTGGTCCCGCTCCTCCTTCCTCCATTGGTGTCGCGCGTGCACTTGCATGTATGTCCACCCCCACTGCTTCCAATGATCTTGATCCTCTCACACCTGCCCTACATCCAGCCTCAACCTACCAGCGCTCTACCTACATCTGACCTCACTGCTGGTAGTTTCCCATTGGCTCCTCTCTATATATAGTGCCACCAGCCCTGAGCTGATTGCTGAGCATAGTCAGTTTCTGGTTGTGCTTGCTACAAGCTACCTCGCAGTCTGCTCTTGTCGTTCTGTTACAGACCCTTGCTTCGTATCCGGACTCCTGACTTCTGGCACCTTTGAACCCCGGCTCGCTCTACGGACTTCTACCTTGTCCTCTCCTCGACCCTAGCATAGGACTTCGACTACTCTTGATCTCTCCGACCCTGATTCCGGCAAGTACCTCTACATTCCTACACTCTCCTGCCCTGACCCAGGCTATTCTCAACTACTCTGCTTACCGGACCCGCCCACGCGGCTGTAGGGCTGTGGATCCGGCTTCAGAAATTTCAAGGCGAGAAATTTTCTGTCCCACTTTTCGGGGCCAAATTCTGAGAAGAGAATGTAGTGGTCGTGGCTGGGATTGCAAGCCGAAAAAAGTACCAGGACATTTGGTACTATCTCTCGGTCAAGGGATTTCGGCATCTCCAGAGCAGATACAGTGGTGGCGTCAGGAACTTCATACCGAATTGAGTTCCAGTACTTTACGGGCTAAGTCCCGGTCAACCTAAAGACTTTGTTTTATGGACTGTTTCACCTAGGATAGGCTAGTTTTGCAGCCCAGACCCCCAGTAATTGTGTTTCTATGGAATAAATGACAATGTATTTTACTATTTGGTTTTGCTGAGTGATAGGATCCGGGTATAAAGTTGTAAATGTCTGGTATCCCTTGACAATATAATCTTGCTCACTTAATATAACTATGTACAGGCATACCCCGCATTAACGTACGCAATGGGACCGGAGCATTTATGTAAAGCGAAAATGTACTTAAAGTAAAGCACTACCTTTTTTCCACTTATCGATGCATATACTGTACTGCAATCTTCATATACGTGCAGAACTGATGTAAATAATGCATGTGTAACAGGCTCTATAGTCTCCCCGCTTGCGCACAGCTTCGGTACAAGTAGGGAGCCGGTATTGCTGTTCAGGACGTGCTGACAGGCGCATGCGTGAGCTGCCGTTTGCCTATTGGGCGTTATGTCCTTACTCGTGAGTGTACTTAAAGTGAGTGTCCTTAAACCGGGGTATGTCTGTATTTGTAACCATGTATCTGTCATCATAACTCTGTGCCCAGGACATACTTGACTTACTTACTTCCTGGTAAAACATTTTATAAATAAATATACGTTAAACTTTTGCAATGTTTCTTTCATTTCGCCTAAGACATTTACTCTGCTGCCTGTGAGTAGGTTTACTGGCTCTGCACTTTAACCCAGGATGTGCTGAAAAGCTGTGTAATGTGGCACGCATAAGCTTTTAGGGGTCCATGTCTACATGGTTTCAAAGCAAAAGGTGACACAGTGTGCTCATTTGCATGTCATTTCCCAGAATCCCTTGCTGCAATGGAAGCACTGTATGCTAGGAGATAATGTTGAAAAGCAGCGTTGCAGACTTGCCTGAGACATGTGAATGGGCTCACAAGTGATATTTTCATTTGCTACACAGTAACTACTATGTTATGTCATATAAACACTTCTCTGTGCATTCACTGGCGCAAAAGCAGTCAAAGCTAACACATGCTCATAATTCCTTTTGTAGGGGAAGATTCTTCAAAGCGTGCTAACTGTGATACACACATTAATAGTTATTCACTGAAACTGCCAACAATGGCTATCATGTTTGTGTGAAACTCTGCATCAAAGTTAATGCCAAAAAGATACTTCCACATCTTGATACATCAGCCTCCAAAATCCTTCCCAGTGTGTCATTCTCTTATTTGTGCTGTGAGGATCTGTGTATTTTCTGGAGCGGATGTCATCAAAAATGGTCCGGTATTACCAATTAAACGCCATGCAACTATGTGAAACTGTTAACCATGGAAGGATACATATCTTCAAAGAAGGGATAAGTATGGAAACCATAGGGCAGTGCGTGAGAATCTTTTTTTAGACTGGAACCCACTAGAAAGAAAGAAAAAATACCTTGTGCCTCCCCTCACATAAATACAAAACAATATACAGTATATTGCAAATACTGTACACCCTAACCACTCCAAAAAAAAAGTTTATTGCTTATTAAAAAACATACAAATCAATGTACTACTTTGCTGACGATGAACAAAGCCCTCAATTGCAATAATAAAAATACTGAAAAGATACTGTTTTCGTAAATTTTAATGAGAAGGTTGTGCTTGCTTTGTTTTGGATACAATGTCAAATGTAGGTGCAATTTTGCTTGACATCAGCCTTTAGCTCTGACTCAAAGTTCCGTCGATTCCAGTATTTGGACTTCATTTCTGCAAACACTACCACCTGAGACTTGCCAACCATCATATGCAAGCCTGATAGACTTACAGTATACATATATTTGGGAATTGGGGCTGGGAGTCTGGCTAAAAAAAAATTGTGAATACTGGAAGACTACATGTCCAGGACTGAGAATGAGAAAGTCTGGATGAGCCAGTCGAGCCTCCATGCCACCTGCACTAGTGTCAACTGTAACCAACATGGGTATGTCTCCACCTCCCAGGCCCTACACATCAACATCACAACCGGAGACTTGCGGACAGACATTTTCCAAATGAGGCCACCTAATAATATCTACTCTAAGGGCCCAAGGCGGTGAAGAGGGACAAGAGAGGGGATGATTTTGATTATGCCTATGAAACTAATAAATGCATTGTTCCAGTATGATGTATCTTCTGTCAGCCAGGTTCTCAACCCTACCGACTGTTTTCTTCAGGAATACTGAGTGACCACAGGCTTACAACTCTTCCAAGTTCTTGTAGTGGTTGGGGCTCTCCCAGGTGGTGGTGATCACTGATGATCCTGTGACTTGTCGAGAGGAAGACCGTGTGCAATTTCCAGCTCTCCCTATGATGACAGTACATGTGACTACTCAGGGCAAAAGCCCAAGGTGGGCCTTTTCCTTGTCCCTATGAATGTTGGCACTACACATAGTGATCTTTCCGGAACCATACACTGTTCCTTGTGGAGTGGGAAGGCAAGCAAAAATATGTCCAGACCCAAATAGATGAGCGCCTACAGGGGTGGAAGTCTTTTCATCTCTGGACACTGTGTCCTCCTTTATTCCAGCATCATCCTCTTCATCAATCATCATCATCAACATAATCATCATCATCACCACCATCATCATCACCATGAGCAAAAGCAACTGTACTTCCTGCAGTAGTTTATTGCCCTAATGCCTCCTCAACAGCCCCATTGTGTTTGCCTTCCTCCTTCTCAACTGGCACAACAGAGACAGCAACAAGAATACAACCAGCACCATCATGCTGAGACAGTGCCCGCTTGGTGTACACTGATTCGCCCCCGTCATTATGACAGTCACTGATTGAGCCACCTGTGCTGAAGCAAGGATACCCTTAAAACCTGTGTAGCCCCCTTTCACTATGCCTAAGGGAAACAGTGGGCGACTACGCATGCTGCTAATACCTGTACGCTCACGGGAGGCCTGAGCCTCTCCTTCTGGGAGCATGGGGTGAGCTCTCTCTCTCTCTTAGTGCAGCACCCCCACCTATGAGGGATCCCAGCGTGGGCGGGATGACTCCTCATAGGAACCAATACAAACAGAAATAACAATGCCACACCATATATATAACTTGGTTTTACTGTAACCCCACAGTATGCAACAACACAATACAATAATACTGATGCAATATTCCAACACCCCTGTGGGTCTTCCCCAAAGTATTGAGGTGCCCTGGGAACCTAAACAACCGGTGTCTACAAAGTGAGGTAGCACTACCCCCGTGTGAACCATTGGTGCACGTTTGATACCTGCCTGGATACTCCAGTACACCGGGGCAGATTGTAGACTTGCTGAGACAGGTCCCATGCAGCAGGGCCTCCGACAGCAATCCCCTCTTGCCTAAGGATCCTGGCCTCCACGCAGTGCAAGCTCCTGTTGGAGTGTCTCACACAATGTCTCTGAACACTTGCAGCCAGGTCCCAGGCTGCAGTCCGCCATGTGGATGTCTGCCCACCGGCGCAGCAGTGTGGCGGTACTGATAAGGTGAGGAGGGTCCCTATCTGGGGCCTTCCCTACAGTACGGAGCTATGGTTGACTCAGGGCATAACTGGGGCCTAAGAGGCAGTATCTAGGCCTAGTCCAGGAAGCCACTTGCTCCCTGGACACTACCTACTACTGTCCTGGCTCCCACATGACTGACTCACGGACACTCTGTCAGCAGAGGATATCCTGTTCTTTCAGGCTGCATGCTTTCCATTGACTGGATCAGCCCATGTGTTAAACCCTCCCCCTGAGGATTCTGGGACTTGTAGTCCTGCTTGGGGCCTTGCGGAGTTAATCTAAGATGGCCACCGCGCTGGCAACACTGTGTATGCGCTCCAAATCCAAAATGGCCACCGCCACTTCTCCCCGATCGTGCGGAGCAGTTCCCCGCACCAGAGGCAGGATAGGGGGACACCGCTACACCTGACTTGTAGGTGGCCATTGAGGACTGGAGTTGGCCACCCCTGATTTACTGTATGCAATTCTCCCAGCTACAAAACTGGGACAAAACAAGTGGCATACATTCTGTCTCCTGCCCTTGTGCTCCATCTGTGTTAAATATCCTCCCTTTTTGGAAAACTTGTCTCCGCAAATAACTTGCGGCATGGAAAATGTTCCCACGCACGATTAATAGTTTGCCCTTTAATGTTTGCATTGATCACCAAACTACTGCTTCGCTTTGTGGCTATAAAGTCCAGAGGTGAAAAAGTCATACTGGCAAATAAAAAAACGATATGCGAATGAGTTCTGAGTAACAGCGGAGGCATTTCGTAATTCCAAATAAAAACGGAAAAAAAGAGAAGCCTAACTATAAAGTCATATGGGGATTATTGCAACAAACTGCACTGCTTTGCTCACGGTGGCTGTAAATAGTTGTCAGCATATTGCAAACAGATGGATTTTATTTCTGAAATTGTTTAAAAACAGTCTTCTGATGTGTTTGCATGTCAGGAAATCATATTACAGACTGTACTGTCTGCTCTGTACGTTGCTACATTATGGGGTCATTTCTGTGTCACTTGGTGATCCTTACGGAACCCTCGATCACTCATCATTAATCACATGCCAAGTACGGCAGTGATAGGACCTCAAACCTGCAATGATTCATAGACTAAAAAAAAAAAAACTAATTGATGACAATAAACTAAGTAACAAACAAAAGCGTAAATAGGAATGAACTGTTCAAGCCCTGTACAGCATCTCTGGGTAATACAAATGTATTCTGATATAGCAGAACAATATTTAATAAAAAGTATGGTCGATCTAGACTGTCCATGTCAGCATTTGCTGCTTCAAAGGAACACGGAGAAGAACAGAATCTTGAGGGCCTGGTGGTGAAACTCTCCCAGCTATGAAATACATGGGAGAAAATCAGGGCAACAATGGACAAGAAGTAAAGAGGGACACACTGTGAGTGCTCATTTGCATGTCATTACCCAGAATCCCTGGCTGCAGTGGAAGCACAGTATGCTAAGAGATAATGGGGTGAGGCAGGGTTGCAGACCCGTCTGAGACGTGTGAATGTGCTCACAGGTGACATTAGTATTTTTACTGTACCCTGAATGGTGGACCTTTGCCGACGGGAGACATCAATAAATAATGGCATACATGAAATTAGGATGCTATCATATTGTGAAGAAGTGAATACAAAGGCGCAAACAACTTAAAAGTGAAAATATAATAATATAATAATAGAGGTATAAATAAAATTAATCAAAAAAAATAAAAATAAAAATAGTGATAATAATATAAAATAATAAGTGTTAATCTTAATAACCCAGCTCTAACCCTCTGGTGGGACCTGTTTCACGGGTTCCAAGGAGTATGACAATGTTCAAACAATCCAGGATGAGCATATAAGGGGAAAGAAGACAGAGAAAACACACAATATAAGTGCAAATGTATGGACAATACAATGTGGCATGTAGTATAGTCTTGGCTAGTATGTCCAGCCTACTCACACGATGTAGATGAATAAAAAGCAGTTTGCAATTAGGGCTGCTACCCGTGTGGAATGAATGCAGTCAGGATCCCCCCTCAGAGACACACTCAGCAGTATGATGATATATAGGTGAGATGAGAAAATGCTACATAGCGCGATCAGGCTGATAGACAAAATCTTTATGTAAAAAGAATATAAAATGCACACTTACATTGTGCAAGATAAAAACAAGCATTTATCACTTAATAAGTGAAAACGAAGGGTCACCGCACTGCTCACCGCCTCCCCTGGATTCTCCAAGCTTCCCCCACTCGTAGTCTGTTGTCGGAGCTTGTTCTGTTGCGCCCGTCAGAGCATGTGACATCACAGCTGCAGGGCTGGTGAACTACGGATCTCCTTCAGGATCAGAAAGGTACCACTCAAAGAAAATGTTGGCACTGCACAGACACATCAATGTGCAGTATACAGTAGCACCTCCTGATGAAGCAAGATACAGTCTATTCAGAATGGGCGAAACGCGTTGAGTATCTGGCTTTGAATGGTATTTCGGATCTGTTTAACTTTTAATTTTGGAAAAGGAGGGTTGGTCAGCACACGGGATTTTGCTCAGAAATTGAGATAAAACAATGGGAAACACGGAATTAGTGTTTTGAGTAGGCAAACAGAACAATGGAGAGTTAAAAAAATTTAAAAATTTAAAAATTAAAAAATTAAAATTGTGTGGTTATTTAACAGTTTGTGTGCAATACGACAATGCTGTTGGAGATAAATGTATGAAAATGCTAAGATCAATTGTGTATATACAAGACTGGAACTATCAAGCGTATAATTCGACTTGGGGGTAAGTAAAATAAATATGTGTGATAGATATGGGTGACTAGCGGGCTTCTATATGCTTGGATAGCCTGCTGTTGATCAGGGGTTAATGGGGTAATGCAATTTGCTCGCAAAGTCTAATGTGCAGTCCTTCCCTCAGGGAGTACTGCCAGAAATCGGTAGATCTGTTAGCTTTCTCACCCTCCCAATGGAGGCAGTATGTGAGTTGCTTCTCTCCCAGGTGCCCAAATTGGAAAATATGGGCCGAACTCGGTGAGTAAGCAGATAAGATTTATTATAATGCAAAGACAGAAAAATAACACTCACAATACAGTTTAAAAAAGCCCAGCGTCAGCCCGATCCATCCGGTGGTATCCTTCTCTTGTTTGATTGCTAACCAATTAGCTATCTGCCTATAAAGAGGGAAGACATAGGGCATCCGGCAGGAACCTGACGAAGCATTACTGCGAAACGTAGTCTCCAACAGCATTGTCGTATTGCACACAAACTGTTAAATAACCACACAATTTTAATTTTTTAATTTTTTAATTTTTTAAATTTTTTAACTCTCCATTGTTCTGTTTGCCTACTCAAAACACTAATTCCGTGTTTCCCATTGTTTTATCTCAATTTCTGAGCAAAATCCCGTGCGCTGACCAACCCTCCATTTCCACTGCTGCTACAAGAAGATTCCGGGCTTTATCTTCTCTACTGGTCCAGCTGCAGAAAACAACAAGGGCAAGTATACACTACCCTTTCTTTGGTTATACATTACCTTACAGGCAGTATTACAAGCTTGAATAAATAGGGAGCGCCCCAGCCTTTTTCTTTTTTGCTTTTCTTTTTTTTCTTTTCTTTTTCTTTTTGTAACTTTTAATTTTGTCAATTATAATATGATTTACAAATCAATTCCATAACTGATGTAGTCAGGTCTTCCTCTTACCTTCTGGCTGCAGACCACATGTTGCCAGGCAACCAATAGAGCTGCTAAAATCTCCTGAGGGGAGATTGGAACGTTAGTTGAGCTGACAGTTAGGACAGTTAGGACTGTGAGGGCAGTTAGGAGTTGGAAGCTGCACACCGAAGGGGTAGGGTGTGAGTGTGCAGGTGCCTGTGGCATCTGCATTAGGCCAGAGACCCCTGATAGGCCCCAGCTAGGCCCAACTCCCCTCAGTTTGTGGCTGCTACAGGGACAGGCCCATAGATAGGGATACTGCCCATGTAGCTTGAAGTGAGGGACTCAGCCAGGACACAGCGGCATCCTGGCCCTTGGTTGTCTGGGACAAGACCACCCCATGGAAGAGACTATCCTTGAGGTGGACACCCCACGCAGAGGCGGAAGCGCCAGAGTTGTGGATCATCGTTGGGTCCGTGTACCCCACCGCAGGACACAGCGCACCCGGGTGCAGACGCACCCAGCAAGTGCACCAACACACACTATAGTGGCAGCGCTGACCACATATAAGGGTGAGGGGTTATCTCCTTGTGGACACAAGGGTGGTTGGGTGCCCGAGGGCCCCGTCAGGTACTGTGGGGACTGTGGACAGGAGTGTGGGACACTTGGTGGGTGGTTACGGCCGTGCGAGGCCTGGTGGGTAGGCTGTAACCAGTAGCCATACTTTCATCCTGTAGTAAAGCTGTTATTTTATGTTTTACCCAGTGTGTGTGTTTATTATATAAGTGTGTATATATATTATATATATATATATATATATATAATCAAAAAATAAATAGATGATACCGTTCTGTGGCTAACGAAATGCTTTTATTTGTGCGAGCTTTCGAGATACACTGATCTCTTCTTCCGGCGATGTTACAATGAATTAAGCAAGCAAAAGCTATACTATAAACAGTGTCTATTGGAATGTTATCTGTGCTGGTCCTTCCTCTACATATATATATATATAGTTATATATATATATATATATATATATCCTGTAATGGGTAATTCCACACAGTTGAATCCGTTACAGGTGGAGGCGCTGAAGAACACCGTACCAGTTACACCCCAGGCTTCCTGCAGCGGAGGCTCAGACCTCCTGTGAGCCACAGGTATTGCACCACACACACCGTAGCCACACATCCTCCAAGGGGTGGGGGAAAGTGTGTTACACTACTTTGAAGTTTATGGTAATGAGGTAGAGCACTGAATTCCTCATGCCCTTAAGGCGTTTCTTGGACCAATAACTATAGATGTAACAAGACATTGGGGCCTATTTTAGCAGCTCCGAGGTGTGACCAACTGCTTCTAATGTGCCTTTAGAAGCGGATTGGCGTGCTTTGCTATTCTGTAAGGCCTACTCACATGTCCAATCTGCGTCTAAACGGCTTTTTTGCAATCCGGGCGGTTTGGCTTTTAAACCGGGTGGTTTGTCACTTTTTACAGACGCCGTTTAGAAGGAGCGGTTTGCAATGGAGAAGAGGGTTTTTCCCCACAATTAATTCCGCTACTTCTGAACCTGCCGCACTGCCGATTCAGTGCAGGACGCTGACACCGGAGGAATTGCTGTACAGACCTCAGCTGGGACTACTGGAGGGATTTCGACGCTCCACGAGTCCATCGTGCCGTGCTACCCCGCGCCCACCGGTGTTTTCTCACGTGTGAGTGTTATTATTTGTTATACTATTGTAATACATTATTCTTATACAAGCTGTGCTTACCTGTCGCTGTTTGCTGTTATGCACTTATGGAATGCAAGACTCTGACAAGGCACATTAGACATCATTTACCTTGACCATGAAGATGTTCAAACAGCCACATCATGTTGCACCATACAGTACTGTATGTGTGTGAGTCAGTGAAGGGTGAGGTATTACATGGCACAGTGTTTAGAAAGAGCTGCTACAATGTATCACGTTTTTGTATGATCTAAGTTATCCCAAGTACATCAAGTTGAACATTGATTGAATAGTTCCTCATATAACACCAGACAAGGTAGCAACTTGAAATGTTTTTTTTTACTGCACCATGAGGTGTAAGTTTAGTGTTAAATAATAGTTTCCTGGTGCAGCCTGCACATTCGTGCATGTGAATAATAAAAAAATATCCCATTATAACTCAAAATATCGCAGACTTTCAGTATGCCAAATTAAACAAAAGCTCTATAAATCTGTAAAAATTAGAGTAAAAAATCAACCAAAAAAAACAAATTATTCACAGCTTTTTTGTATGCCCTGTATACAGAATGAAAGCCCCTTCTTCTATAGGTCTGTACACTTCCTAACTGTATTTAATTTAAAGATGGGCATGGATCCAGAAGCTAATCCAGGAAGATCCCGAGTTCTAAATGCCAGGCAAGAAAGGCATTGCAATGACAGGAACACAATGGCAGGGCACAGAGACAGGGCTGGTAAGAGATGCCTGTGGTAGCAGAAGCTCACACGTGCCCCCGTGCCACATTTACAGTAGTTCCAGTTCTGGAGTCCAACGCTTCCTAACTACATGTCAAACTGCTGCCTTCTACTGTTAACATCTGGTTTAAATGATCTGTTCTATCCATTAGGGTAATAAAACATTGATTATCCTTTAGTGGAGTGTAAAGGCAGCATTCCTCCTTTTTTCTTTAAATGCATGTTTTGCACTAAGATTTTTTTTTTTTTTAATGGAACATTCGCTGTTCGGGTTTCACCCTGATCCGAAGTTCAGTGCCATTTAATTCAATGGCAGTTACCGGCGAATCAGGGTGCGATATACCCCACATCACTGCTTATTGAATCCCGACTCATGGAAGTAAATACATGTACAAGAGAAAGTATTTATTGAGAATATAATTGTAACCCTCAGACCCCCCCCCCCCCCGGTCGCAGATCGGACCCCCTAGGGTGTACTAAGGTCTGGTTACATTTGTCTAGGTGGTGCATACCTGTGGGCAACAGGAGGGCCTGAGTCTCCCGCGATGGTGTGGGGGAGTACAGGACCAGGTTTCTGGGGTTCTTGCCTTCATCTGATCTCAATGGTGCAACGCCTCCATCTCTGTTAAGCCCCAGGGATATGGGGTGGAACCCTTACAGAGAATTCCCACTCAGGGATGAGAGATTCCAGTCTCAGTCTTTGTTAAAAGTAGCAGCAGCTCTCTTTATTGTTCACAGCAGCACACAGCAGCAGTAATCACAGCAACACGCTGGTATCAGATACAGGGTCTTCTCTCCCCAGACTGCACACCCTCAGGATGGTCTCAGGGTGCTCACTATATCCCTGCCACCACCCCAAACCGCGGGTGCTCAGTGTAGGGCTAGCTCTTCCCTCACCCCCTAGGCAGGGTGAGAGGCATTGGTCCACCGTAGCTCTATCAGCTCTACTCAGGGCCGCCAGATCTCCTCCAACTTTATCACACTAACAGGAACTCTCTCTCCAGAACTGACACTCAGAACGACACAGACAGACTGCCTGTCACTGACAGGAACTGGCAACTAAATAGAGACAGCCATGCCCATCATGATGTCAGTAGACCCCTCCCCTGTGTCTCTTGCCTTCCAGCAGTCCTGGAGGCAAATAGACTACTGTCCATTAGAAAGTCCACGAAATGCCCTGTTTTTAAAGTGATTGTTTTGTTAAAGTTCATGCGTGCAAAGCTCACGGAAGTTTGGCGATCATAACAAATTTGCAACTTTGAACATTTTTTGGTGAAAGTTGGGCTAAGTGGTGCTTTTAACTACAGATATAGCCACACTTATTATTGCTACTATGGTGCAGTTCTGTACATTGTCCGGTATATTAAAAAAACAAAACACAATAAAGCAACCAAGAACTTTGACCAAGTTAACACTAAAGCAGAATGTACATAAATCCCGTCCTGACTTTCAACAAAGTCGCTACTAGAGTTGTGGATAACGTTTACACAAGTTCATGCTGTAAGGTGTCTCTCTGTGGCAGAAGGTGTCTCATGGAATATCTCAAGAACCTCGGTATATATGGCCAAGTCTCTCCATTTGGTTTCTTTAGCTCTTTGCTGAATCATGTGTAGTAAGTAATCTTCCTTATGCCATTTACTAAAGAAGCTATTAATCATTCTTGTTGCTCTATTCAATTTCTTACAATCAGAAACAAAGTTCACATGTTGTCTTAGTCTGAGTTAATGTCACTCACTTAACCTGAAACCTGTGATACAATGTGCAGGGGACTACAGCCTGAGGCCCCGCTTATAGTGCGCTCAACGGCGACCCGGCGGATGACGTCACCCATCGCCGTTGCCACCCGCGAAAGTTGAATTTCGCTGTGCAGCAACGTTGCTGGCGACCTGGCCATTGATTGGTTTAGAGGCTGTCACATGTGGCGAAAGCCTTTGAAAAATCAAAGTTGACCAGCTTCCAAATTTTTGGTCGCAACGTCGCTCCCGTCGCTCCATCGCGTCGCGCTTACTATAAGCTCTTGCGACGGCGACAATGCATTTGTTTTGGAGCGACGTCGCGTCGCTTCACCGGCACTCCTCTGTATGGGATAGATTCTATACAGAGAAAGGAAGAAACAGCACAGGGGCAGGCTCCTAAAGATATCCCTATAGGGGTGCACAACAAACTGTTGATGATAGTAATAATGGTAAATTATATCCGCAGACTTTATTACAAAATGAATAGAATAATGAGAAAGTGCAGGACGAACATAATAATAAAATTGGGTGGCGTATCGGTCCTAGTGAATGATTCCAGGTAACTACTGTAAACTGGTATCGCACCATGTAAATGTAAATATTTTGGTGTAACGATACATTTACAAACACTAGTATATATTGGGAGGGAACCATAAGTCTAGATCTGACTTATAGTTAGTGGCCCCTCTTTAAGACTTTGAATAAGGATACCTGGTTGTGCTCCATTAGGTATCACAGCAGTATGAGCAAATATACCCTGATGTGTACCAGGGCGTTTCAATGAGTGCACAGTATATAAGAGCCTCCTAGAATGTGGAGATAATTAGTTGCAGCAGGTATGGGAAATGAATCCCTGTAGGTGCTACAAATGTCTCTGCAGTATTGTGCAATATAGCATAGGAGTCCAGGCAAGAGTTAACTTCTAATGCAGTATGTAGGGCACTGAATGCTCACGTGATGGCCATATAATAGGGTAATAGAGTGGTATGCAAGCACCACAGCAGGTGTGTGAAATGTACCCTCACTGAAGAGAGCACACTGCACACCCACTTATGGGACGGCACCCCTCAACCCATAGGCATAAGACATGATAATAACATGAATAATGGAACTGCAATCACAGAAACAAGTAACTCACAAAACCTTCCTGGACCGGTGTAACGTGCCTCCTTCCAATATGATGAATCCAAGTAAAGAAGAAAGTGGTGGAGCACTGCTTGAAAAAATAAATAAAATGGCTGGAGGCTGCTTGCAGATTAAAAAATGCTTTAATTTATGGCATTAGTAGACCGGGCTACAAAAAGGGGGTACCTCTGACGCGTTTCGCACTGTAGGAGCGCTTAATAAAAAAAACTCTTTGATAAAGCGCTCCTACAGTGCGAAACGCGTCAGAGGTACCCCCTTTTTGTAGCCCGGTCTACTAATGCCATAAATTAAAGCATTTTTTAATCTGCAAGCAGCCTCCAGCCCTTTTATTTATTTTTTCAAGCAGTGCTCCACCACTTTCTTCTTTATAATTAGTTGCAGAACTGTATCAAGTATGTTCAGACATTTGATATAACACTCTTTAGACTGATACTGTAGCACTGATAGCTCTACAGGATTGTCATTAGTAAGTCTAGATGCAGTGCCGGTCTCTAATGTTGAAAGCCACTTGATAGCAGGTGACTTGCAGTCTGTGGTCAGCATGGGCGTCCGCAGAATTTTTTTAGGGGGGGGCATAATTTATAACCACAGCGCAATGGCGGTCCCGGCTGCGTCACAGATTGGTCCCGACTTTGGAGTGAGACGGCTTTCATTGGTAGGTAGTGTTACCAATGAGAGCCGCATCACTCTCGAGTGCTACCAATGACAGTGCGCTGCGCTTCCTCCTGCGTAGCAGCGTAGGCTAGCCTACCACTATCTGCCTGCCGCGGCGCCAGGGGCACCCACCCACCTCCGTCCCGGTCCACCCACCTCCGTCCCGGTCCACCCAGAGTCTGTTTTTGGCGTTTATAGCGCCGTAAACGTACTGTACGGCGCCATAAATGCCAAAAACAGCCCAGGACTGCGAGTGATCCAGGCAGAGCCGCCAACAGAAATCATGGGGCCCAGGACAAATGAAAGGAGGAGGCCCCCCCCGAACCCATAGCGCCCCCCCCGAACCCATAGCGCACCTACCACGAAAAAATATCTTTTAGAGCGCAACTTTTACTTAACTGTTTTCTTATTGTACTACAGAATAAAATATTATAATGCAACCTGTTTATTTTTATATTTTCAACAAAAGACATGTGTCTGCCTGCCTGGGTGGGTGAGTGGGTGAATGACAGTAGAATGACAGTGGGTGAGTGGGTGAATGACAGTGGGTGGGTGAATGACAGTGGGTGCGTGAATGACAGTGGGTGGGTGAATGACAGTGGGTGGGTGGGTGAATGACAGTGGGTGGGTGGGTGAATGACGGTGGGTGGGTGAATGACGGTTGAATGACGGTGGGTGGGTGGGATAATGACGGTGGGTGGATGAATGATGGTGGGTGGGTGGATGAATGATGGTGGGTGGGTGGGTGAATGACAGTGAGTGAGTGGGTGGATGGGTGAATGACAGTGGGTGGGTGGGTGAATGTTGAATGTGGGTGGGTGAATGATGGTGGGAGAGAGTGACTGGGTGACAGTGACTGGGTGGGTGGGTGACAGTGACTGGGTGGGTGGGAGACAGTGACTGGGTGGGTGGGAAACAGTGACTGAGTGGGTGGGAGACAGTGACTGGGTGGGTGGGAGACAGTGACTGGGTGGGTGGGAGACAGTGACTGGGTGGGTGGGAGACAGTGACTGTGTGGGTGGGTGGGAGACAGTGACTTTGACAGTGACTGGGTGGGTGGGTGGGAGACAGTGACTTAGACAGTGACGTTGACAGTGACACTAGACAGTGACTGGGTGGGTGGGTGTGAGACAGTGACTGGGTGGGTGGGTGGGAGACAGTGACTTAGACAGTGACTGGGTGGGTGGGTGGGCGACAGTGACTGTGTTGACAGTGACTGGGTGGGTGGGTGTAAGACAGTGACTGGGTGGGTGGGTGGGAGACAGTGACTTAGACAGTAACCAGACAGTGACTGGTTGGGTTAGACAGTGACTGGGTGGGTTTGGGAGACAGTGACTTAGACAGTGACTGGATGGGTGGGTGGGAGACAGAGACTGGGTGGGTGGGTGGGAGACAGTGACTGGGTGGGTGTTGGACAGTGACTATGGGAGACAGTGGGTGGGTGGAAGACAGTGACTGGGTGGGTGGAAGACAGTGACTTAGACAGTGACCGAGACAGTGACTGGGTGGGTGGGTGGTAGACAGTGACTGGGTGGGTGGGTGGGAGACAGTGGGTGGGTGGGAGACAGTGACTGGGTGACTGAGTGAGTGACAGTGACTGGGTGGGACAGTGACTTGACAGTGACAGTGGGTGACAGTGGGTAACGGTGGGGTGACTTACCTTGACCGGGTGGGTGCAGCTTGTCGCCGGACGCTTCCCCCTCCTGCCCCCGATATCCCCTTCTGCCCCCGATATCCCCGCGGCAGCTTCCAGGGACGGGAGGTGGATTTGGGGAGGGGGCGCAGGAGGAGGGCTCGGGGGGGGGCACGGGAGGTGGGCTCGGGGGGGGGGGCAAGGCCACGGGAGGTGGGCCGGGGGGCACGTGGGAGGTGGGTGCGCGGGAAGCTGGCCAAGGGGGGGAAGCGGGCCGAGAGGAGCTGGTACTTCCCCCTCCATCCCACGTTGGGAGCGGGAGGGGGAGCGGGCCGCAGCGGAGCTGGTACTTCCCCCTCCGTCCCACGTTGGGAGCGGGAGGGGGAGCGGGCCGCAGAGGAGATTGGCTTGTACTTCCCCCTCCGTCCCACGTTGGGAGCGGGAGGGGGAGCGGGCCGCAGCGGAGCTGGTACTTCCCCCTCCGTCCCACGTTGGGAGCGGGAGGGGGAGCGGGCCGCAGAGGAGATTGGCTTGTACTTCCCCCTCCGTCCCACGTTGGGAGCGGGAGGGGGAGCGGGCCGCAGAGGAGCTTGGCTTGTACTTCCCCCTCTGTCCCACTTTGGGAGCGGGGGGAAGCGGGCCCTGCTTGCCCTGCATGCGCGCCGGGACGCGGGGAATCGGCGCCATTTTTTTAAACTTTTTTTTTTTACATTTATTTAATTAACTGTTGCTTGGCCGCGCAGGGGGCCCGGCCTGACCCACGGGGCCCGGGAAGCAGTACCCTTTGTCCCCCCTGTACCCCCCCTGTTTGTGGCCCTGGATCCAGGGGGGGCAAGCGCCCCCCCTTGCCCCCCCCTGCTCCCCCCCTGCGGACGCCCATGGTGGTCAGTGATAGTGAGTATCTTTTATGAAGGCACTATTATGTGGCTAAGCTCATGACAAATAGGAATACCTTCTTGGTAAGCCTCCGCTAAATACTGGTTGAATTGGCTTAGAACAGAGTCAGGTGCAGGTATACAGCATGTTTAGCTTTTGTTCACGTGTATATACAGGACTGTACAGGCATACCCCGGTTTAAGGACACTCACTTTAAGTACATTCGCGAGTAAGGACATATCGCCCAATAGGCAAATGGCAGTTCACGCATGCGCCTGTCAGCATGTCCTGAACAGCAATACTGGCTCCCTACCTGTACCGAAGCTGTGCGCAAGCGGGGAGACTATAGAGCCTGTTACACATGCGTTATTTACATCAGTTATGCACGTATATGACGATTGCCGTACAGTACAAGCATCGATAAGTGGAAAAAAGGTAGTGCTTCACTTTAAGTACATTTTCGCTTTACATACATGCTCCGGTCCCATTGCGTACGTTAATGCGGGGTATGCCTGTGTTACATACATGCTCCGGTCCCATTGCGTACGTTAATGCGGGGTATGCCTGTATATGTTAGCTACAGTTCTGAAACTAAATTCTATATACTCAGAAGAAGCTGTCCGGGCTCTTTTTCTGGACAAAATTGACACGCACTTCAATGGGGAGTTCCGTTAAAAATAAATAAATACTGAGTGGAGGTATTGGAGTATATAGAATTTACGTCTATGGGTTAGAGGTCCCCCCTGCGGCATACATGCAGAATCTTACTTGCCCTGCATCCTTCCTGTTAGCTGCTTCTGTTTAACTACTGACTAAGGCTGAGTCCATGGTCAGCGCTTATCCGCTGACCCGCGCTGAGGTGCGCTGACGCTTGTCATTGAGCCCCTGCAACCGCAATAAGAGCGGCTTTAGCAGGGGCTCGCGCACGCTTCCACAGGCGTGCGGAAACGTACCTGCCACATTTTTTTTAGTTTAAGCGCTCACGGGAGCGCAGGGCTGGTCACGTGAGCGGTTCGCCCAATGAGGGCGAACCAGCTCCGTGACGTCACTGTGGAATGGGAGAAAATAGGGGGAGCAAGGGATTAGAGCATAAAACACCAACGACGACGATATATACGGTATAAAATTTACAAAAAGGGTCAATAACCTCTAAGGTGAACGTGGGGTGAAATGGCGATAATAAAATACTCACACTGCCCTCTGTGAGCATAAGTGCGTAGGGGTATCTTGTAGGTGGAAACCTGATCTTCCCAGATAGGTGGTCAGATTGGGGATGAGAATGAAATGATATAATATGGCAATAACCATGTAATACTTACACGGCCCTGTGTAAGCACAGATGTGGAAAGGTTTCTGTGGGGTACATATGGTTAACCCATCCAAGTCGATTCCAGGAGCGGGGCGCAAACAATTGCTGGCAGGCAGGGTGTCATGCGGGGGTTCCCCTTCGCAGTGCTCCCGTTTAGAGCTCCTTCCCTCCCCAGTCCAGCAAGCAGGGGTATATGAGGCAAGATATCAGCAGGGGGTCAGAAGTGGTGATAAATCTCTATTAATTAATAATAACAAGCAACACCATGGGTCTATATAAACTGCTGAGACCCTCTCAACCATACTTTTTGAGCCTGAGGAAGCCGTTTTCATGGCGAAACGCGTTGCTCTAATTCACCGTATGCTTTTGGACCACGGAGGCTTCCGTAGCTAGTGGAAGCAGTTGCAGTCACAGCCGAGCCGGATAGGAGTTACCATCTCTCCTTACTCCGGACGCGGACAGCAGGCTTCATGTGAAGCGACTTCTAACCACAGCAACGGTGGTGTACCAGGGATTTATATATTCATGTGAGTGCTTTTGTGGATGTATTTTATTGTTTAATAAACGTATATTTTTTAAACACCACTGCTGACCCCCTGCTGATATCTTGCCTCATATACCCCTGCTTGCTGGACTGGGGAGGGAAGGAGCTCTAAACGGGAGCACTGCGAAGGGGAACCCCCGCATGACACCCTGCCTGCCAGCAATTGTTTGCGCCCCGCTCCTGGAATCGACTTGGATGGGTTAACCATATGTACCCCACAGAAACCTTTCCACATCTGTGCTTACACAGGGCCGTGTAAGTATTACATGGTTATTGCCATATTATATCATTTCATTCTCATCCCCAATCTGACCACCTATCTGGGAAGACCAGGTTTCCACCTACAAGATACCCCTACGCACTTATGCTCACACAGGGCCGTGTGAGTATTTTATTATCGCCATTTCACCCCACGTTCACCTTAGAGGTTATTGACCCTTTGTGTAAATTTTATACCGTATATATCGTCGTCGTTTGTGTGCATGCTCTAATCCCTTGCTCCCCCTATTTTCTCCCATTCCACATTGTACCAAGGGCTTTGGATATCCCTTTCTGGGGTCGAGCAGAGGGACTTACAAGGATTACTGTACACCACTTTGAGAGACCACAGTTATTGGTTTGAACTATTGATTAATTTATATCCTCCACCCTGACCCATCATTTTAAGGTAAGCGCCCGGCTTCTTTTTTACATTTTACCGTGACGTCACTGGCCCGCACCCCGACACGCCCCTGGACAGCGCGTAAACTAAGGCCAGCGAAAGCACCCACTTTCCCTCAGCCTCCGCGCGCCTCCGCACGGCTGGAGTCTCTATGGACTCAGCCTTAGTGTCTGTAAGGGCCAGAACCTGCTGTAAACCGAGAACCTGTGACTGGACGTCCAGTCTTGGACTAGCCTTCTACAGAAGATTAAAACATAAAGAAACAGAAAAAAAAACTGTTGACTATGTGTGTTTAGATTTGGGTTCATTTAAAAATTTAAAAAAAGCTCTGGCACGATTAACACCTTATATACAGTACTTCCTAATAATAATAATTCTAGACCCATGCTTGAATTAACAGTTTGTATTGAATCTCCCACTCTTCTCCAACTAACCCTTTAATCACGCCAACCAAAGCTACTGCGCTTCCTGCAATCACTGTTCCTAATTTCCTCCAAGTCAAGACCAAACACGCTTCTCCTTCTTTCTCTCCGGCAGTTTAAGTGTTAAAAAAGAATTGTTCGGAGGCTCGCCAAAATACTCATCGTGTTTATCTTTCCTTTGAATGCGACTTCAAATATGTTTTATTTTCAGGTTTGCGGATCTTCTTCAATATGCAACCACTAAGCTCTGTTTGTTGTTAGTGTAGTATCTGTTTCTCCGTAAGTTGTGCTAGCTTTGGATCAACGTTTAAGAGGAAGCCAAACCACAGAGTCACTCAGTGGAACTTTGAAGAATTTCGAAAATGCCTTAATGCCGGAAGAATGAACATTATGGATCTCTGGAAATAGAACACAGCTTTCATTTTTCTCCTCTTAAGGAAATGCATGTAACTTAATGGTACATTTTTTTTTGTCTGTAAACACTTTGCCCTTTTTAGGGTATCCAATGAGATCACGTGCCACAACTTTTATATGCAGAGACTAAGGACAATATATTGAGATCAATATAGTGCACAGAAAAAAAAAATTGCATGACGCACCGCATCATTACCACATGTATTACTACTGTGAAGCGCTACTGTATGTACATTAATGGCGCTACATAAATAAAGACATACAATACAATACAATGAATGAAAAATACTTTATTTAAGCTGCATTAAAAAACGGTGGAGGGTGCCAAACTCCTACGCGTTTCATGCGTGACCGCACTTTATCAAAGAGATGGACCAGGCTCTTGAGCACCCACCCAACACCTGTACACGATATAGTGCACAGTTAAAAACGGAGTGACTTCCATTCAATTGAAGTAGAAGTCACTAGATTAAGTGTATCTAGAGGGACTATAGGTCTGAGAGTTCCAGCATGTTAATGCCTGCGGACAGAACAGATAACAGTAGAGATTATGCTTTCAACGGCATCTGTGGGGCTGTGTAGGAAACCATCCCATCTTCCCGAACCTGTAACCAGAGATATGAGTGGTTGCTGGTTGTTTGTGAGTCTAAAGTCACATGAATTACTGTATTGGACTTCAGATGATCATAAGGAACAAGCACATACTGTACATTCACTAAGCATTGTTATTCCATTAAACACTGTCTGGGGCTGGAAGATACCTATCGGCCCATTGATCTTATTGAAATGAGGTAGAATCTTTCAAATATCTTAAAGCAGCAAACCATGTACTGCAGCACGGTGTATTATTTTTTACATTTTGTTTATTGCAGGTTTGAAGCAGGGGGTCTCCTAAGATGAACGGTGTTAATCTCAGCTAGAGGGTCCCCCTGCTCCCAGAGATATTTACCTCTGTAAGGGGTGCCGGTATCTCTCTGGAGCTTTAGTGTCAAGGTCACACAGGCCAATAGGAAGCCGCAAGGGATGACGAGATGTTTTCCCGGGTGACGCAGGACATTTAAACACCGCCATTTCGTTAGGCACACACGTTCCCTGGCTAGCACTGCTATGGATGTACGTATCTCCCTCATAATACTCCTGCTACTTTTTACACGTGTGATTGTGCACAATAATTTACTCACCTTCATGCTATAAATTGAATCACTTACGTTCTGCTCTTAAGTTAGTGGGGTTCTCAACTCCAGTCCTCAAGACCCCCCCCCCAACAGGTTAGATTTTAAGGAAATCCCTGCTTCAGCACAGGTTGCTCAATCAGTGTCTCAGTCTTCGACAGGTAAGGTGCAATGAGGAAAAAGGTTTAAGGCGAGAGAGAGCAGTAGCGGTGAAATTGGGGAAGAGGAGGCAGTTATGGGTATAGAGCAGGAGACGAGATGTGGTATGTATTTATAATTTTGTACAACTTTTTATGCATTTGTTATAAAAAATAAATAAATACATTTAGGACTCTGGGTATCTCCTTTTCCTCCTAGAGCTACCATATTCTATCTTTATGCCCAGTTACTAAGTAAAAGATCACTGAGTGTAATTGTCCTTTAGAGCACATGCAAACATTTTAAGGGGTTTATTCTTTATTAGCCGAAGTGACTAATCAGGCCTTTTTCGGCTGAAATCCTAAGTGAAATAACTAGGGAATTTCGGACTAAATCATCCCAATCAATCACTTGGGCTATCATGCAATAAGTTCTATCATTGTTATTTTTTTAGCAGAAGGTTAACAGTTTATCTCGTGTCCCCTCCTCTCTGCCTCTGTATCTCTCGCCTCAGTTATGTTGCACTCACTGAGCAAAAATATTCCATGTTTTGTATAAAAAACATTTTTGAAACATATACTGTATATAATTAGGACACACATAGGGGCCACTGTCCACCATGGTACCATAGTTAAATATAATATTAGGACTCAGCTAAGGTTATATTGTTATTGGGAATATATATGATGTTGTACTACTGCAGTCTGTAAGTAGTGGTCACTGTTGTACTTGTTCTCATTTAAGTTGAAGCAAAGTATAGGATAAACAGAAGCTGTTCCGTTTTCCCTGAATCACACACCATAGATGTCAGAGAAGACATTCACTGTGTGATGTAAAGGTTTTCCTGTAGTAAATACATTTCAAACATATTCATTGGTTAACACAGTAACACTTGGTTAACACTTTAGAAACTTTTAAAGCCAGATTTGCTATGGGACACCCTGCAAATTAACATATCTTTATATACATACTTTTCTAAGTATCTAAACTTCCTCCGAGCTCACACTTCACATCCCCACTTACTTTGCATTAGCAATAGATAGCAATGCCTGTAATGACCAGTTCACCATGGGCAAGCACACGCTTCTTGGTTTGCCCTGCAGGCGAGAGGACAAGTGGATGGATTGCAAAACAAACGTGCAAGGTTTAGCAAGAGGCTGCGTTCTTGTCACACAATACTTTAAAGTTGCAGACAATTTCCTCTAAGTAGGAGATTGAGGGTGGTTTGACTCTGATCGGTCTGTTAATGATACCATGATATCAGTATATTATACATTATGGTCATTGCTTATGGTAGACATGGCAAATAAATGATTCTTTTTGAGTATGCGCCATATTAAAGACACATTCATTAGTGAAGTTTTAGCTCCTGCCACTTACTAAACTGTTCAAAGCCTTCTACACATCTACTACATATCTAGATCAGTGGTGGACAAATCCCATCCTCAAAGGCAAACAACAGGTCAGGGTTTAAGGATTTCCTTGCTTCAGCACAGGTGGCTCAATCAGGGGCTCAGTCAAAGTGACTGAGCCCTGATTGAGCCACGTGTGCTGATGCAGGGATATCCCTTATACCTGGCCTACTAGTGGCTCTTAATGACTGGAGTTGTCCACTCCTGATCTAGATAACGAGCAATATTGATATCCCAGCTTCAATCTACGAAGCCGTGCATGGCTCAGATGGCAGTTTTTAAAATCACCTTTCAAGTGTTTCAGTCTTCGCAAGGAAAAGAAAAGTGAACATTTATCTTGTTTTACGGGAATTTTAAGATGAACTCCGAATGAGCTTCCAGTTGGACAAACGCCACCGTATTACTAAGAGGCCTGGCAAATGGCAAGCAGGCTAATAAAAATATGGTGTTTTCTGAAAATCTATGTTATTAGTAGATTATGTTTTTTTCAAATCAGAGACCTTCCCTATGCCAAGAACATCCGAAGCGAATGGATCATTGGATTTATTTGTGGGCGTGTTGATTGTATAAGAATTTAATACTAATGGATTTGGAGCCACTTGTGTGAGTCTAAACTGAGAGAGGTCTTATAAATGTCTAGGATCTTAAACCAAACCATCATGTGACTGTCAGGTAGGGAACGAGAAACAATAGGATTACCTGGCATGAGATCTTTTCCACAACATTAGCCAAAAATGCAGGTTTATCCACTTGGCCTTCAATACGAGAGATCAAATGCTTGCTTTGCTAGGGATTACATATGGAACAGAGTGTGACAGCATGCTTAGAACAATGAAAGAGGCGGTCACACAGAGAAGAGGGATTGCCCCAGCACTTTATGACCCACTCAAACTTCGACTGGATCTACATATCCTACAAGCTCCTAAAATACACGAAGAGACACATAGGACTTTAGAAGCTGGGCTCTCACACTTCATAAAAGTGGGTTTCCAACAGACATCATCGCTTTATTTAATAAACAACAGTAGCTTCCAGTTATTATATAGATTGAGCCAAAGGTTTTATGCGCTTTGTGGGATTTTCTCAAGCGAACCCTCCCAATTGCAGAAAGCAAAACTTGGTAAGATTTCCCCAGAGCCGTGTTACTTGCACAAGTTTTACAGCAGCCACTTTTCAGAAAGCAGACTC
The DNA here is from genome assembly GCF_040206685.1 of Ascaphus truei. Classification (NCBI taxonomy): domain Eukaryota; kingdom Metazoa; phylum Chordata; class Amphibia; order Anura; family Ascaphidae; genus Ascaphus; species Ascaphus truei. Next base: position 539,048,895 of record NC_134483.1, read on the forward strand.
ACTGACTCCAGTTTATCTGACGATAGCCAGTAAGAAAAGCTCCTGAAATACTTTGTAGGTAAGAGTAGTACAGGCAGAAAAATTAAAGTATCTAGCCTTTTTCCTATTTCTGTTTCATTCCATATTATATTTCTGTCAACGGGGGACATCATTAAGTGAGATACTATCATCTGTATAATGTAGATAGTATTAAAATAGGCAGGAAATGTAAGGTATAAAGGGCTTAAAAAAGAAAATGCAGGACGAAGAACATTTTAAGGTCCATTTATTCACGTGGTAACAAAATTAACTCTTTCATGCAATCCTTTCTTGATGTATTAATTGTCATTTTTTATTTGAAATCTGAAAAGGCTCTGTTACTGGTAAGTATAATCTGAGACGTTTTGTGTGTCACGCATTGGATATATAGATTGACGTTACCCGCAATTAGTTTTTTATCTGGGAAATCTAAGGGCCGGATACATCATCTGTTAAGTCACCTAAAAATGTGTTTTTATGGCAAAAAAATTGCTATATTTTTGAAGTGCAATACATCAACGTTGCAGCGTCAAAATAACAAACTTTTTTTTATCAGATCTGTAAAAAATATCATAACTGATAAAAAAAATATATATCGCATTTTGGGGTATTATCGGCCGCACATTATTTTCCGATATGTATCAGAAGTTGATTAACGGCAGAAATACGCACATTTTCTTATCACCTACTGCAGGCTGGTGTTAGCCCTAACTTTCCAACACTATGTACATAATGGCAAATGTATACAGTACATAGGCAAGCTAGCCTGTACCAGCATGAAATCGGGGGGGTAAAATATTACTTCTAATACATTACAATACATATTAACCCCTTAGTAGCTCGAGTGGTCAACGAGTCATGTTTCCATGACTAGCTGATCACAAACAGCTACAAAGGGGTTAATGTCACCATTAAATACCCCCAGTTGGCTACCTTAGTGGCTAGGAAAGCATTGACAGGCAACACTTTACTAACCGCTAAGGTAACCAAGACGATAACCCCAACCACCACCACCCCAGGCGAACTAACCAAATATAGCTAATCAAGCCAAAAGCGAGGTATTACAAAAAGCACTACCTAAGAAATAATAAAATACACTAACTACCCCCGTGGGCTACTTTAGTGCTAGTAAAGGGTATTAGGGGGGGGGGGGATTTTTTGTGTGTGTGTTGAGGGGTGTTATTGAGTGTGGGAGGGGGGTTATTGTGTGAGGAGGGGAGGGAGGTTATTGAATGTAGGAAGGGGGGATATTGAGTGTGAGGAGAGGGGGGCCTTGAGTGTGAGCACAGGACGAGGGAATTGAGTGTGGGGTGATTGAGTGTAGGGGGAGTAGGATTTGAGAGAGGTAGTGAGATGTTCACCTAATGTAATGCAATATCTTTATATATAATGTATAACCCTGTTCACGTAATGTAACCATGTATTTATAACCATGTATCTCTAATCATAACTCTGTGCCCAGGACATACTTGAAAATAAGAGGTTACTCCCAATGTATTACTTCCTGGTACAAGATTTTATAAATAAATAAAAAAAATAGAACCTTGAAATATTTTATTAGCACCCTGCATCTTTCTCTAACTTTGTCATTCTTGCCAACGTGTACCAAAACCGCCGGGTCAATCCCAGCTCCTTCCAACATTCTGTCTACCTGATCCGCAATGTGCCGAACCTGAGCCCCCGGGAGACAACAAACTATTCGGTTCATGCTTCATGGCAACAGATTGCCCTATCTACCTTCCTAATAATGGAGTCCCCTACCACCACAATCATTCTTGGTCTCTGAGTATCATGACTCCCTTCTGTGCTGGAGGATCTGTCCCCCTGACTGCTAGAGGAATCAGTTTCCCCCAGCCTTGCCATTCCTACCCTGATGCTCCAAATATCTTCACTCAATATGGCAAATCTATTGGGATGGATCAGCTCAGAAATGGCCTGCCTCTTCTTCCCCCTGCTTCCCCTCCTAACTGTTAGCCAGCTACCTACTTCTGCCTATTCCTCATTCACAGCTCCACTATCTGCACCGCTAGTCCCAGCTAGGGCCTGTTCAGTGAGCATTAAATTCCTTACAAGATTATCAACGTCCCTCAATATTGCAATCTTCTTCTTCAGGTCAGCAATCTGTGACTCTAAAGAGACCACCCGCTCACACTTCCCACAGCAGTATGCTCCTGGAACAGCTGCTCCAAGTGCACATACATGTGGCAAGATGTGCATTGAGTAGCATTTTCAATCCTGCTCATCGTTGCAACTATGAAGTTCATAAGTGCTAACAATTAACTGTACTACAATATACTATTCTTTGTTTCGCCCCTTCCTTGTTCCAACTCCTTCTGGTTCTAACTCCACACTTTATACAAACAATACAATCAAACAGTACTACAGTTACACAGATCAAAACATGCCTGAATTGGGTATTTGTTTTTTGTCCAGGTAAAGCCCCTCTGGATGTCTCGCTATGCGGGGATTCCTATGTTTTCTGGGCTGGAAAGTGAGCTGAGCTTAGGTCAGGAGGAAGGCAGGTAGGGATAAGGGCAGACCTGGCCGGGATGTTTTGGGTAGGCAGTATGGAGATGTGTTTGGACCAACAACTGCCCGAGATATTGCGTAAGGAAACGTGCAGGGCCCCTGCTGATATCATTTTTTTGCATGTGAGGGGAAACGATTTGGTATCAGTCCAATTGTTGGATTTAATGAGGGTTAGGCAGCGGGTTATAGGGCAGTTAATGGCAAGATTTAGGCATATAATGTTAGTGTTGTCAGAGGTGTTTCCTAGGTTGTGCTGGCATGGGGCCAGAAATTATGCAGTGGTAGACAGATCTAGGAAGATGGTAAATAGGGGGATGACCTCAAAGGGAGGATGAGGTCCATTTGTCAGATATCGGGAACATTATCCTTATTTTAGCCTAGCAAGGCGAGCTGGAAAAGGCAGCGAGCCTAGTGGCGGCTCGCAAGGCCAGCTTAAAGCAAGTTAAATTACCTTAAGTGATAAACAAAATAAAGCTTAAACCCATATAGAATTAAGTAAAAATAATGTGCTAGTGATAAGTGAAATATCATTAACCAATATATCCCATAAGATACAACAAAGTGCTCGTAAACCAGGCGCTGCCAGATACCTGTGAAAAGAAAAACAAGCGCAAATAATATCACAACAAATCAAAGGTAACACAAATCAAATCCTTAATGAGTGCAGCTCCTGACGTAGAATTCAAACCAAATTCAATCAGCAAACGAAGGAAAAAAAACGAAGGAAAAACAGGTGCGCAAATCACATCAGGACATGGAAAAGAAAGTAGAAACACAAAATAGTGCAATATTGTCTACTCCAACAAAATAGCTTCAATGTTGGAAGTTCTATAGAATTTGCACTCACGTGTTTAACGTGTAATTAAAGCGTTGTGGTTGTTCAAAGTTACCAACTTATGTCTCCAGACAGGTACTCCAGATCCACATAGAGGGGGGGAAATCCATATACAAAAAAGGGGAAAAGCAAAATAGTATAGTACTGTTTTTAATGTTAAAAACACAAAATATTCCACTTACATAAGTGCCTTTGTTTATGAGCATTCAGACCACCCTGGGTCATAGGGTCAGACAAGATATTCACAGCAACAGCATCCGCTCCATGGCCGTCACAGCAGGTACTGGGCTGGTTAAAGTTGTCCTCCACTCTAGATGTCATCAACAAGGGCTCCTTAGTAGTCACTGATATCACCCAACGCGCGTTTCCACTGCAAAGTCTTCATCAGGGGCTTATCGTTTGCTGCCAGATACCTGCAGTTTTCCAACCGCAATAAAACAAGATGCAATTGATGGGTTTCCACGGCTCAAACTGAGTGAAAAGAAGGTGTATGGAGAAAAATGACGATGTAAAGCTATTAGAAAATGCAGAACAAAAGGTAACTAAAATGGAGAGGAGAGATCTTTTGAAGGTCAATAAAGAAGATATGAAAGGTAAGATGGAAAATGTCATTCCTTTAATCACCTAATATAATATTGAATCACATAATATTAAAAAGATAACTGGTAAATATTGGCCAATATTAAAACAGGATCCTGTCCTTAGTGATTTGTTATCGAAAAAAAAAGACAATTTGTCTTTACGAAAGCGCCCAATTTAAACGACAAATTAGAGCCAAGCGCTTTTTTAAGAAATCGTACTAGGGATCTGACAAAACATGGCTAGAAAGTGATCCGAAAGGCTTCTTCATATGTTTGGGATGCAAGGCCTGCAGGTTAGGCATTGAAAAAACTAAACATTTCTCTTTGAAAATTACAGGAGAACTTTTTCCTATTAAAAGTTTGATTAATTGTAACACAGAATACATAGTTTATCTACAGTATAAGAATGTCCATGCGGCCTTCAATATGTTGGCCGCACCACAAGCAAGTTGAAAAATCAGCATTCTAGAGCATGGGAGAAACATTGAAAACAGTCTAGAACCCCACAATGTCTCTTTCCATTACAAGACTCATCATCATTCAGATCCAGGAGGTGTGAGGTTTTGGGGAATAGACCATATCCAAAAACTGGAGAGGAGGGAATAGAATTCAAACAATTTCCCAAAAAGAGAGTTTCTGGATACACAGACTGAAACCTATAAACCTCCTGGATTGAATGTTGATTTTGATGTGTTCTTGGTTTAAAAACTATGTCAATGACGTTTTTACAGTATGACTTTTTTTTATCTACAGTAAGTAAACATTATCGATTTTGTATCGAATTAATTTGTTAGTCAATAAACAGAATACCTGTTAGTCTGTAATTCAAAATGAAATGGAATATTTCAGGTTCTCTGTTATCCCCCTCCCTATATATATATATAGGTGAGGGTATAGGTGAGGGTATCCCTCGAGCTCCGATAGGTGTGAGCCGAGCAAGCTGGCTGGATCCCTAAATGGGGATAAAAATGAGATATTCATTTGTTGTAATAAACTGTGGATGTTCATTTCACCCAAGAAGTTGTATGGAGTGTTTATTGGGAATGGAAGAGGGGTCCAGCTCGAGGCATGGGCAAGTCTTGTCTTCTGTGCCACTGCCACCCATGGTCATGCAACCTTAGTGGTCGAAGGCAGCATTGGAGGATTAGCCCTGCTGGGGGGTCCCATTTAGAAGCATGGACCCTCTGCAGTGCAAGAATGTCCCTGGCACCACAGACTCTGCGGATTCCGTAACCAGTGGCCAATTTATAAGAATCAGCCAACGAATTGGATTCTACAAATCCGTCCACGAGTTGGTATCCAATGGCGGATTTTGATGAATCAGCGCGGATTGAAACCGGCTAAATCCGTTTATGGAATTTACACCGCGAAACAGGTTTTGGGGGCAACCTCAGCAAGAATCCGGGAAACGGATCTCGGTGGATTCGCTCATATCTAGATTTTCTACAGGGGCAGCAGCCTACAGTACAAGTATTGTAAAGAAGCCCATCTTTAAAGTGGAACTTTTTTAAGTGGCATGCAGTATTGAGTTTAACAGGGAAAGTGGAAAAAGTGGAAAACAGAACACCTATTGGCTCTGAATTCTGGATTTGATCTGTGCTTTAAAAGAGAACATTTTCTCTCAAAGACTAAGAATACACAGCTCTCTTCAGTCTAGACTCTAGAGCACCTCCACTCATATACGGTAGCACTGCATATTAAGCAGGAGCTTAGAGACTGCGTCTATAGATGTGTACAAATTGTTAGAGTATTTAGAAAGTCACGTTCTCACAGCTGCAGAGTTGTTGTTGTTGAAGTGCAGAGTCCAGTTCATCTTGTAGTCTTCACCTCCAATTCTAACTCCAATATTAACTCCACAGACACTTCATATGTGACACATAAGATGTTACACAGCCAAGTTAATCTTTAATGTTATTTGTGATGGAATCTATGTCAAAATATGAAGCACATTATGTTGTGGAACATAGGAATTGTACAAAAAAAAATACTTATTTTGAGAAATATAAAACAAACTCCAATGGTTCGAAGCAATATTTATTGAAAGCGTGTTATTTCCAATATTGAAATGTATCATTTGTTTCAACTCCTTTTTGGCGCTGTTGGTTGCGCCGGTGGTAATTCCGCTTCAAAACAAAAGGAACAATCCAGGCGGACTGGCTGTTTAAATGCATATGTAACGGGTATTCCCTGTGAATACAGACGCTACTACCTGCTGTGTAACCTGTGTGGCTCTCAGGAGCGGAAGCCTCCGCTTGAGGAGCCTGGGGTACATACATATAATACGATCTCGTGGTGCAACGCCTCCACCTGGGAGGGATCCCAACGGAGTGGGAGGAGGCCCTCACAGGAAACAATCACGTTAAGCAAACAGTTGTAAAACAGAACTGGCTTTACTGCATATATATAAGCGTAACATTCACTAAACACATTAACGGTTAGCACTGCATAAGAATATTGAATAATCCCCACATCCACCACCGTGTACCCCCACACCATGTCCACAGAATAACCCCCCTTGTCCCGTTTTTACTATGTGAGAGTATTCTCGTGTGTGCACATGCGTAACGTTACCTGCCCAGTGCGATGGCACCTGGGCGTTAAAGACACTTCGCAAATGATCAGATGACTTTAGGATGACGTCCGGTTCCTGCGGTGAGAAGATCTGTGAGGGCGGTCCACCCTTGGTATGGTTCCGCTCTCTCTGCTGAGCAGACTTGATCCCAAGCCTCTGGATGGAAGCGCAGCGTCCGCTGTGTCCCTAACTGGCTCTGGATAGTAAGGGGCAGGGTCCCTAACCTGGTGCCTGTCCGTGAAACACTCAAAACTCCTGGTGGCGTCACGTGGGGTCCCCTAAGGCTCATGGGATCTGTAGTCCCTGCTGTGAGCCCTCCTGTGATTGGCTGCAACTCGCGTGCTTGTTCTGCGCATGCGCGAGCTGTCTCTGTGCCTCCCGTCGCCTCGGTCTTACTGCGCATGCGCGAGGCAATGAGCAATGGCGGCGCCCTGCATCGGGAGCCGCTGGGAGCCTCGCAACGCGACCGTGTCCCCGGCAACCGGCCGCACGCATCACGGCAACCGGCCGCAGTGAGTACCCGGAGGAGGGGTGGGTCTGCAATGGAAGGGGGACCTGGCTACATCCTCCGCCTGGTAAAAAACCCCAACGACCTCGCTTGGGACACATAACTTGATAACTATATACAGCAGTTATATAATGAAAATAGAGGTAATCATGAAGTTTCTCTGTGATCGCCCATTTGAGAGCCAGGAACTCTAGCTTGTGTACAGGGTATTTCTGTACTGCGGCTGATGTAGGCTAAAGGCCGAAGACCCTCTAGGTGCTTCTGATGTAAGACAGCGCCCATTCCATTGAGACTGGCATCCACATGCAGAACGTATGGTTGTTTTGGATCGGCATACGCAAGCACTGGTGCTTCAGTCAGGCTTTTCTTCAAGTTCAGGAAGGCCCGCTCTCACTCGGACGTCCACTTATCGCCAAACGGTTGATGGGCCGACGTGGCCTTCCTTCTGGTATCGTCGGGTATATCTTCAACAGATTGTTCAGGGGTTTTGCTCGACTAGAGTACCCTTCCACGAAGCGACGGTAATACCCACAGAAACCCAGGAATGATCGCAGTTCCGTGACATTCTCGGGACGCGGCCAGTTCACTACCGCTTCTACTTTGGCTGGATCGGTAGCAATTCCTTGAGCAGACACGATGTGTCCCACGTAGGTCACCGAGGTGTGACAAAACCGACACTTGTCGAGGGATAACTTCAATCCTTCGTTTCCAAGACGGTCTATCACCTTCAGCAGCCTCTCTTCGTGCTCTTCCAGAGTCTTCCTGAAGACAATGATGTCGTCCAGGTAGACAAGACACTCCCGAGGATTCATGTCCCCGATAGTTTTCTCCATTAGACGCTGGAAGGTAGCAGGAGCTCCACATATACCTTGGGGCATACGCGTAAATTGGTAGAAGCCCAGGGGGCAGACGAACGCTGTCTTTTCTTGGTCCTCTTTACTCATAGGTACCTGGTAGTACCCAGATCGTAATTCGAGCACACTAAACCATTGGTTCCCAGTTAGAGCATTCAGTATTTCTTCAATGCGAGGAAGGTTGTATTGATCGGGTACCGTACGATTATTCAGAGTTCGGTAATCGACGCACAATATTACAGATCCATTCTTCTTCCTTACCACCACTATGGGTGATGCATAAGGACTCCGAGACTCCGTCAATATCCCAGCAGTCTCCATTTCCTTCAGGACGTTCCTTACATCATCCACGTCCCTGGGGGTGATGCGACGAGAGCGTTCACGGAACGGAGTGGCGTCACTCAACCTAATGGTGTGTTGGGCGCTGCGGCCCACATCCATCTCGCTGGTGGAAAATACCATCCATCTTTCATTCAGATTGGCCGTCAGTCGATCCTTCCACTCAGTTGGCAGCGTCGAGTCTCCGAAGTTGAAGTCCAGACCGACTAACTGCTCACCCACTGCAGCGGCGTTCACCTGGGGCACTATTTCTACCGGGCTGATGAGATATATGCTGCCCAAACTTTGTCCTGCATCAATGTCCATCGGAAATGGAGAGATATTTTGAACATACACGTAGGTTCGTAGAGGAATTCTGGTCGTTAACTCTCTCACTTCGGGTATTACCCTATACCCTCTCTGGGTCTCTTCCTCAGGGGTACACTCCAGAGAGAACAGATGATCGTTCTCATCTCGATCGGGATAACAACACCAGATGGCCATGCTTTGCACTCCCCCTGGAAAATGGTCGTCAGTCCGCATTGACGATTGTAGAGGTCCCCGTGACGCTCTAAGGCATATACTCTGTTGCACTCCTCTCTCAGTACAGGGTCAAGGAGTGGATTGGCCATCGGCAATTCATTGGTCTCTTTCAGGTAGGCTCTGATTACGGCTCTCACTATATCCATATTTGTTCCCAAGATAACCGGGTACTGACACTGTCCTTGGCTTCGGGCATACCATTGAATCAACATGCATGGGATGTTTCTTGCCTGTATTCAATTGAAGTATCTCCAGTTGAACTCTCACAATCCCATCAATGGGGTAATCTTCATTGCTCAACCCCCTCACCTTCATATGTTCCGCCAACCACAGGGGACAGTGCTTAAGGTGTTGGTCGTAGAATTGTCGGTATATTATGGTCACTTGGGACCCGGTGTCCAGTAAAGCAGAGGCATAGACTCCTTCTACTACCACACGCACGATGGCAGAGGGGCCTACCTGACAGTAACCATCCAAGGCCGGAGTTTCATCATCTGGGCTTAGGTCAGTAGGAGCTTCGGGAGGCGCAGGGGTGGCCTCAGATGTCTTGGCTTCTGTGGTCTGTATCCGACAGATCATGGACCTAGCCGAGCTTCCTTTACAGGGCGTTTTCTTTTCTTGGGTGACTCCATCAGGGCACTCTCTGGAGAAATGGCCTTTCTGTCCACAGCCATAGCAGACGATATCTTTAGGATTCAGTTGTCTTGGGTAAGTGGGGGAGGATCTCCCCGAAGTCCGGCCTTTCGTTGAGGGCGACTTGGGTGGCTCCTCTTCCTCTTTGACAGGTTTCTTGACCCGGCGAGCAGAGACTCCCGGGGTGTCACTCACAGGGGGATCTTTGACCTTGGGGCCTTTATGCAGCTTGGTATAGGCTTCATGCCCCTTGACGATCCCCAAAATGTCCATGAAGGTAGGGGGAGGCCCCTCCATTAGTGAGCACCTGGTCATGATCACTATTTGATGCTTGGGGATGGCCCCTTGGAGGAACTGCTTGCGCCGGTATTCGTCCATCTCTGAGGCTAGAATGAGGCCATAAGTTCGCAATTTCCACATGACCAGCTGAATTTGTTGAAGGAAATCTGACAGGTCTTCCTTCTCCTTCTGTCTGAGTCCGTAATATTTGAACCACAGCTCACTCTCCTCTTCATCTTTGCCATAGATCTGGACTAACAAGTCTACCATCTGATGAGCAGAGAGATCAGGGTCTTGGTCGCACTGTGCACTGACCATGGTGGCTGCCTGGGGTCGGAGGCTTTCCAGGATTCTCTGACGTCTTACCGCTTCAGAGCAGGGCCATTGATCGATCACCTTGAGGGTGTGTTCCTTCCAAGACTCGATGCTTTCTTCGCCTGTGGGGACAGGAACCATTACTGAAAACGCCTTCAACTTCCTGTAATTTTGAGCTTGGGCGGATGTAGTTATAGCTTCCACAAGCTGCAGGAATGTTACTCCTAGCATGGAGCCGCCACTGTCTGAGGAACTTGCGATCCCCGCTCCCTGATGGTTAGGGGTTGGGGTGAAGCTGTTAATTAACAGGTTAGGGACCGGTGATGTTGCCGGGCTACCGGCCCAGCTGGTGGCCCCTTGCCTTGCATCAGAAGAGAAAGTCACTCGGGGTAGGGATATGTCTGATCTGATGGGTGTACTGGCGGCCATATCTTTGCCTTCCCAACCCGCATGTCTGGTAAGGGGAGTTACGTGACTGGAAATGGTTCCGGGGTAAATTAGAGGGCACCCTTGTGGTAAAGTCTCTGGTAGATACACTACTTGTGGGCCTCTATCAGGGGGTATAGTTTGTTCAGTGCCCAACAATAGGGTGTTCTCTTGCCGGTCAATGTTGTAGTGCTTGCTGATAAGGCGGGCTCCTGCCAGACCAGGTAATGTCCTTTCTGCGCTACAGACAGTAAACATGGATACATCGGCAGGTACCCTGTCTATGGCGACTACGTGTCGCAGGAGCTCTCCTAGCTTTTCGGCCCAGTCGGCCACTTTTTGGGGCATGAGCGCAGACATGCTGACTGATAGGATACTACGTTAACTACTGAGTAGGGCACCCCAGCGCTATCTCAGCAGCGCCTCCAAATGTAACGGGTATTCCCTGTGAATACAGATGCTACTACCTGCTGTGTAACCTGTGTGGCTCTCAGGAGCCTAAGCCTCCGCTTGGGGAGCCTGGGGTACATACATATAATACGATCTCGTGGTGCAACGCCTCCACTTGGGAGGGATCCCAATGGAGTGGGAGGAGGCCCTCACAGGAAACAATCACATTAAGCAAACAGTTGTAAAACAGAACTGGCTTTACTGCATATATATAAGCATAACATTCACTAAACACATTAACGGTTAGCACTGCATAAGAATATTGCATAATCCCCACACCCACCACCGTGTACCCCCACACCGTGTCCACAGAATAACCCCCCTTGTCCCGTGGTCTGCGCTGCCACTATGTGAGAGTACTCACGTGTGTGCACGTGCGTAATGTTACCTGCCCAGTGCGACGGCACCTGGGTGTTAAAGACTCTTCGCAAAGGATCAGATGACTTTAGGACGATGTCCGGTTCCTGCGGTGAGAAGATATGTGAGGGCGGTCCACCCTTGGTATGGTTCTGCTCTCTCTGCTGAGCAGGCTTGATCCCAAGCCTCTGGATGGAAGCGCAGCGTCCGCTGTGTCCCTAACTGGCTCTGGATAGTAAGGGGCAGGGTCCCTAACCTGGGGCCTGTCCCTGAAACACTCAAAGCTCCTGGTGGCTCAGGGCTCTCTGGGGCCTAGGGGCTGCTGGCCTAGTGCAGGGAGTCACTGACTCCTGCACCCTACCTCTTTTCCCTAGCTACTCCTGACGCCGACTGCCTAGCTGCAAAGCCCCGCGAAATGTACCTATATCTGTGAGCAGGGAGATACTGTAGCCCTATTGGCTCCCTGGCGTCATGTGGGGTCCCCTAAGGCTCATGGGATCTGTAGTCCCTGCTGTGAGCCCTCTTGTAATTGGCTGCATCTCGCGCACTTGTTCTGCGCATGCGCGAGCTGTCTCTGTGCGTCCCGTCGCCTCGGTCTTACTGCGCATGCGCGAGGCAATGAGCAATGGTGGCGCCCTGCATCGGGAGCCGCCAGGAGCCTCGAAACGCGACCGCGTCCCTGGCAACCGGCCGCAGTGAGTACCCGGAGGGGGGGGGGCGCAACGGAAGGGGGACCTGGCTACTCATAGAATATCAATTTTAACAGGTGCGATGTAATAGATGTGATTTCAGTTACAGAATACAGCTGGTTGTTAAAGAAACTTCGCATTGCATTACTGGTCTTTCACTGCCTATTCTACTAACTCAAGACTTTTATCCTTATACAGTACAGTACATCCCTACCACATTACTATTTCTCCGACCACACCATAATGCTCTGCTCCTGCAAGTCTTATCTCCGTATGTTCCTGCTCACTACCACTGTACTTCTTTCCAAAGTAATTTGTTCATTCCACTATTTTCCTCTTCTGTTCATATTTCTCTTTTACTCCTCCACTCTCCACTACTCTCCTGTTTCCTGTACACACCCAACACACTTACTGTATCTGTACAACCTGTAGAAACACTTGCACATATCATCTTCCCATTTCCTCTCCCCCCTCTCTCTCTCTACTCCTCGTCCTTGCTGCTACCCATGGACCTCATTTTATCCCTGTTTGCCCCCGACCTCACCCTACTTCCTCATCTCTTCCTCTCTTTCATGTCAACCACTCCAACCTTATCTCTTTCGCCTGCCTTACTAAGCCCTATTTCCCTTTTTTCCTTGGCTCTTTGGTATATTGTCTCCCTCCCTAACATGCTCCTGGCAGTGCAGTATCTTCTCCCCCTCACTCTCTGAACCTTTTTTCTTTGACACTTGGTTTCCTCAATCTGACTCTGCAGTAGTGACTGCCATTTCCTATGGTTAAAGCCCAGACAGATGTGAAATGACTAGGAGGTTCCTGTGCTCTTTTTGTATGGGTTGTTTAGTATTTTGACTAACATTAGTCTTCTCCTTTGTATCGTGGTGCAGTGTAACCCCTCATTGGGGATTTTCTATGTTGCTAATTCCTATGGTGGCCTTTCTTTTGTCCACAATCCTTGCCTTTTTGGTCGAGGTGGGGGTGTAGGACTCCTGTCTGCTCTGTGCCTTTACCAACCACTCCCTATTCCTCCTTCTCTTCTTAATTACATAGGGCTAACGATATACGCAATGCTTTATAAAATAACAATGCAAGTTAAATAAATCACAAACAATGGGGATACTGTAAATGTAACATGTAAATGACAATATAAACCAAAGTGAAATCATGTCCTGCTCTCCACCTGTGGGGCTACAACCCCCCAGCATTCACCAATCCACATCCCTCCCCATCTTCAAATACCTCCTGAAATCTCTCCCTGGTTAATTCAGGCCTCAGGCTACTCCTCAAAATCCGGAATCTACTTGTCCCTTAAATTATGTTCTATACTGCACTTGGTTCTACTGTATTCTATAAATCTCCCATTATTCCATTTAGATTGTAAAATCTGTAGGCAGGGAATCCCTAATTCCTATTGTTTCACTTCCTGTTAATGCACGCACGAGAAATTTTGGATGTTATTTTGCTGTACGGTCTGTATTATAATACTGTAAAGCACTACGTACATTGGTGGCACTGTATACATCAACATACATACAGAAGGAGACTTTTATGCAATTTTCAGAATTCACAGACAACAACTTATAATGTAATGTTCTTTGTTCCTTTGTTGGGAGGACCATGTGTCCTAAAGTGAACCCTATACACAATAGTGAGTATGTCGTCTTATTTGCATTCTCTCTCTGAAAACGCCAAGTGGAGTGTTTGCATATGCTAACATCAATTTGTGATATGTCTAGGTAGGATTATATTGGAAGGGGTTTGGAAAAAGAGCTCTGATTTCGGATTTAGAAATTTGCCACAAGAACCTGACTCTGATTATTGAAAAAGTTCAAAGGAAAGGGTCTACGGGATGGTATTTTCTTCAATTTAGAACTGTTTAAATCAATACCATCATTATTAGACTGCAAAAAAATGCATCCCTCCTAATACAAAACACATGTTTCAAGTTTAAGTAGTGGACAGCGACCATTGTGCTGACTAACTGAATTGATCATAGAACACGGAAATTAGACTATGGTTTTTAACCTTAGATTGGCAGTCCGTTGTCTGTGGTCTTTTATCTCATTAACTTTCACTCCTTGGTCTATTCTCCTTCTCTGGTGCAGTATTCCGTACATTATCTAACCTTGGGTTAAGGTGTGCAACAAAAGACAAAAATTTCCAATCCTACTGTACATCCAATGTGACAAAATGCAACGTTAAATACTTCAATATTAGTATTGTCATGAATAACAGTAATTTAGTTAAACCCTTTGGCCAAAGCGTTAAAAGCCTGCAGCCATGTCACGGAATGACCAGTAAGCAGATCCTAACACTGCCTGTGAAAATTCTCAGTTACCTCTGCAGTGGAGGGAGAATGGTCAAAATGGACTTGTTCTGCATAGGAAAATGGAAAAACCTGCTTCTTAAATAGTGGGAAGGGGTGAGCTTAAACCCAGGGAGGAGGGGTCGCTAACCTCCAAACAACTAATACAGCTCAACCCCCTTATAACACTGTGCTTGTGGTCCAAAGAATCACATCGCGCTATAAGCGGATCGCATTCGAAATAATGTACAGTTGTATGCATTGTACAATAAAGTATTTAAGACACCAATAATCGTGTTGTAAACTATTCATAAATATGAAAATTGGGAGCCACCCTTGCATCGCGCTATAAGCGGATCCGCGTTGTAACGGATCGCGTTATAACGGAGTTGAGCTGTACCAGTTCAAAATTAACATGAATATACACACAATCCCAGCAAACTCTAACCCCAGAACCCACCACATCATATATATATATATATATATATATATATATATATATATATATATATATATATATATATATATATATATATATATATATATATATATATATATGTCAAAAGGAGTGCTACAGAGTGTTGTCAAATGTATACAACAAAATACAAAAATACCCAATGCTACATTCAATGTGACAAAATACGTAGTTAAATATTTCAATGTTTGTATTCTCATGGAAGGGTTAAGGTGGACAACTCGCATATGAACAAATATGACCTACTTTAGGTTAAAACCAATTGACAATCAACCCCTCTTTAACAGTCCCTGTTGTAACTGAAAACAATGGATATTCAGGCGAAAGGTATTTTAAAATATGTACAGTATACTTGCCAGATAATAAATGTGTATTCTCATAACAACGCTTCATTCATTATCCAACTCACATAGAGACCACTGGTTTTGGAAATGCAGGCATCAGAGCAAGATATTGTAAAATAAAATATTTGTAAAAAATATACCTGGGACCTACTTTACCACAGCAACAATAAAAAGCAAATAATTCAAAAAATAAGTATATATCCTACGAAATCTCAAGAGTTTAGCCCAAGATATGGAGGAATCAGTAAAAGGTGCATGAATCCAATGACCGTTGGACCATATACAACACAAACTGATATGAGAGACTGATAAATAATTTCTATTTACAGTACTCTGCTCTTCTTTGACATTTAATGTGAGTAAGCAATGATTAAAGCTTTACCCAAACCTGGGTTGGACCTGCTCTTATGAGATAAACCTCTTTTTGTCTATCAGTCAAACATACAGTATATACAGTATGTATAAATGTTTGGTGCAAGTGGCAGAAGCAGAGAGATGTGAGACAAAATCCATTGGGTATAAAATATAACAAAAGTACAATTCCTCCCAAATAGGCTGGTCATTTATTAGTGACATTTTTATATTTTTAATCCAAGCCTAATGACAAAAGAAGCCATTTAGTTGCCTCTTTTGATCAAATCAAATCATGATTCAAACCTGCTAACCCCATCAAGGTAATCTCCTAATACAGCAGGTACCTAAACTGAATGAATACAATGTCTTACTTTCTTACAGACTAAACTTAGTAAAATATGTGAAAGTTCCCAAAGGGTTAAATGAATAATATAATGCTTTTTGTGACTTAGTGCAAATAAAAACTGGGATAAACCACTTACAAAGTTTCCTAAAACATTATAAAGGAAAACTGTGGGTGCACAAATTCACTGTTGAAAAAAAAAAAATACATACACATATATTTCTCTTATATCTGTCAGTCATAGGGGGTCATGTACTAAGCTCCGATAAGTCGTTTTTAGAACGCAAAGTGCTCTTAGAACGTGATGTTGCGCTGAACACAATTCACTAAGCCACGCAGACAGGCACTTTGCGTTCTAAAAGTGACTTTTTTCAGGAAATTTTTCTAAGTCTAACTTTGCTTGTTCGTTACCCTCTTTGCGTTAAATTCTGCCCTTAAATGGGATGCACTAAGCTACGCAACCGTAGCATACACGAAAGTTGTGTTGAACAAAACACGCCAGCTCAAGGTAGACGCAAAAAAAAGCTGGACTTAGAAAAATTTCTTGGTTTACATTTTTGCATGCGCAAAACCCATGCAACAGGCCGGCGGGTGTCCCCGGCTGACCCCGCGGGGGTCCCCGAGGGAGGCTGTCCCGGGGTCCCCACGGGAGTCCCGGGGTACCCACGGGCCTGCGGTACCAATGTTGTGCCTACAAAAATACTAAACAATATTTCTAACTAAATACATCCCCCTAACACATACTGTATAGTATAATAATGAGCAAAATAAGTATTATCCAGATATGGATAATAGATTATTTGCCCATTATTAAACACTGCATTAGCATACATAAATAAAGTTAATAAATAAAGTTATACTTACCACAACAGCAGGTCCCTCTGTCCTCCGTTGCAAGAAAGCATATACAGTATACAGTACATAATAAAGACATTGTAATGGCCCCTAACCCCTTAATCACCTTAGCGGTTACTAACCGCTATAGTCATTAAGGGGTTAACCCACCCTGCCCCCATACAAACCCGGGAGGCCTAAGCACCCACCCCGGACTGACTATACCCACCTGTACCCATTGAATAGTATAGTGGTACATCATACCCATATAATAATAATATGGGCATGATAAGCCTCTACAGCACTCAATGAATGGGCACCCTAATTGCAATACATTAATGCACCAGATACACAATAATAAAACATAACTCCAAAAAAAACACACTTCACTAAATAAAAACAGTAGCCACATAATCCAATGAATACAAGCAATAACAACATCAACAATGTATTAATTAAACCATTAACCAATCAAAACAATTAATTCCTAAAGCAACTCAAAATGAATAATAACACTAACCAATCAAACCAATTCATTACTACAACATTAATGTATTTAAACATTAAAATACAAAGAAATACTGTACATTCAAACAATTTCTGAAATAACCATTAAACGCATTAGCTAACATAATACAACATTAACTACAAACGAAGACCAATCGCAAACATTTTATTACCATTAAGCAGGAAATAACCAAACAATGACATCCACATAAGAAACTGAAATAAAAAAACCCACCAGCAATACCAAGCCAGAAATGCCCCCCAAATATTGTCATAATAATGTATTAATCTGTACCCTTAAGTGGTACAGATTAATATATTATCTGTCAATGTGCCTCCCCCAAAAAATCAAAAAACACATCCAATGAAAAAACCTGTTAAAAAAGACATTTACAAACATTCAATATATTACTTACCATTAGAAGCGGTGGCCCTCCGACTCCCGGGGAAACAGGACGCTCACGTACCTTGAAGGCCTCCAACAGCATCCGATGCCATCCGCCATGAAGATCCGGATCAGGTACCCCAATCTTCTTTTTTCTTTCTTTAATCACCTTCTTCTGTCTTCATCTATCACCATTTCTTGATCTTCTTTATCTTCTATCTTCATCTGTCAATCCAAAAAACCCCATGGTAAATCCCAACCGATGTTGTCTCGTCGTCTTCTTGGGCTCAAATAAGGCGTCACGGCCTTAAATAGGGCTTGTGACGTCACATTTAGCCTCAAAATGGTTAAGAGCCACTGATTGGCTGTTAAAACATGTTCCGACTTTAATTTTTTTTTAAATGACGTCACTTAAATTGAATGATGCCAGCCAATCAGAATGGCTGTGCTTCATTTGCCTTTAAGATGACTTCACTAAATCCAAGATGGCCGGCGTCACATGGTATTTCAGCCAATCAGAGTGTGGAATTGGTTCCCACGATCTGATTGGCTGAAATACCATGTGACGCCGGCTTCGTGACGTCACCTTAAAGGCAAATAAAGCACAGCCATTCTGATTGGCTGGCATCATTCCCTTTAAATGACGTCATGTAAAAAAAAAAATTAAAGTGTGTGTTTAATGTAATATCAGCTGAAAGGTCTCACAGCAGGAAATCTTGACTCCGCCAGGATAGGCAAATAAGAGTTTTGCATAAGCAGTATTGTCAGCCTACAATTGTAATCCTGTTTCCATCCACTCCTGGTTTTTAACTGCTGTATACATTTACTGTAGAGGATGCCTGACGAAGCTTGACAACCCATGCGAAACGCGTTGAGTTCAGTGCAGAGGAGGAAGAGTGACTGACCGGACTGGGAAGGAACTGAGGAGGAACTTTTCTGAGGGCTACCACTGTTTCCGGGCGGCCGCACACGGAGGCAGCACCGGCCAGCAACCACCAGGGCTCCCGTTCGGAGAGGGGGTGAGATTGCCGCCTCTCAAGATTTGGTTTTATGTGCCCTTAATGAATGAGCTATTGTAAGTGTTCATTCAAGGGAACCCTTGTTTTAAATTGTTTATTCAAATAGTGCTTGCATTCTTTGCAATGGTCCTCTGAAGGAATTCCTCTGAAGGAAATCTACATCGTTACCTATCATTCATCGAGCCTCGATTTTTGATGGCCTCTTTCTCCTCACCACCATGTGAGTATATCCACCTCATGTTTTTTCAAAATAGTATTGATCAATACGATATTGTTTTATGTTTTTTATGTTTCTCTTTTTTTCTTTTTTTTTTCATTTATATACTGACGTTCACCGCTCCCTCCTATGTGTGTACTCACATCTGTATTTAATGCAATATCAACTGGAATGTCTCACAGCAGGCTACTGTATACATTTACTATTGCAGAGACATGAAGAATTTTGAGACAGCTCATGCACTGCTACTACCAATGTGCCTTATAATGCTACTCAACAACTTCCTGAGTATTTAGCGGCATGGCTGAAAGACCCAATAGATACAATGTATCCAATGTCCATGTCACGCTGCGCTCCCCACAAACAAGGCGGGACCACTGTGCTGAGGTGGGAAAGGATATAACGCCACCCACAGCCAATAGGGCGCATCTAGAGTGTAGATTAGGCAAGGTAGCCGGGTCGGGGTTGGAGAGGTACGGATGGTCGATATACTTGCCGGGGTCTGGGTTGGAGAGGTGTGGATCGTTGCAGGTACTATAAGCTGTGGCTGGATTTGGAGAGAGTAGAGTTGTCATTGTCCGAATGCCGAGGTCAGGTTTGGAGATGTGCGTATCGTCATAGAAAGCCGGGTCAGTAAACAGAATGAGGAACAGCAAGACATAGCAAGACTGTGGTGGCAGAGAAGAGGTAAGTACAACGCAACTGTGATTATGCTCAGCCAATTTGCCAGTGGGGCAGCTGAGTATAAGTAGGAGAGGACAACCAATGAATAGTCAGCAGCGTGGGGGTAAGTTAGCAGCGGTGGTCACCATTGGCTGCTCAGTTGTGCAGGATAGGTGTAGAGAGGTGAGCAGGAGATTGGCTGCCGGTGCGCCTCCTATGCATGCTGGTTGCATGCCACGCATGCACACTGTGCACCACCGATCGAGTGGCGTGGGCGGAGTCCAGAGATGGGGTGAAGAGTGGGATATGAGGCTTCTGACGGGCGGGCGCACGTGCCCCACATGGGACAGTCCCTGGCGGCCGCATCTCCGGTGGAAGAAGCGGGGGGACCAGAACAGCGGGAGGTAAGTGGGAGGTGCGCCGAGAGCGGTGTGGCTCCCTGATCCTTAGAGTAACCCCCTACCCCCTTCAGAAGTGACCTCCGGGCGTTTCCAGGCAGGCTTGAGAGGATGCTTCAAATGGAAAGCTCTGACGAGTCTGGGGGCGTGAAGATGACGTTGGGGAACCCAAGAACGTTTCTCAGGTCCAAACCCTCTCCAGTGGACCAAGTACTGTACTGCCCCTATGGAAATCCTAGAGTCTACAATAGACTGGATCTAGTACTCTGTTGCCCTTGTATGACTAGAGGAGGAGGTGGAGAGGTAGTCTCGGAGAAGCGCAAGCTTTGGTAAATGGGTTTTAGTAGGGACACATGAAAGACAGAGGGGATCTTCATTGACGGAGGGAGGCACAGGCGGTATGCCACCGGGTTGATCTTCTGTATTATGGGACAGGGCCCAAGAAACCTGGGTGCCAGTTTGAGCATGGGCACCTTGAGGCATATGTTTCTGGAAGATAATCATACCCTGTCTCCTGGGCTAAATTCCTGGATCCTGCGACGGTGGCGGTCTGCCTGGAGTTTTTGTCTATCAGTAGCGACTCTCAGATTCTCCTGGATATTTCTCCCTGATTCCTGTAAAAGATTAATTCTATTGTCCACTGCTAGTACCCCAAAGGAAAAAGAGGCCAACGGCAGTTGGGATGGAGGGAATCCATAATTTATGAAGAACGGTGACTCTCGGGTGGATTCGTTACGTAAAGAGTTATGTGTAAATTCGGCCCAAGGTAGAAGATCCATCCAGTTATCCTGGGTGTCGGAAATGAAACAATGCAGGTACTGCTCAAGAGTTTGGTTAGTTCTCTCTGTCTGACCGTTTGTTTGTGGATGATATCCTGAGGAAAAATGTAATGAGATGACCAATCTTAGAGAAATGAAACGCCAGAACCTGGAAATAAATTGTGACTCCCCGATCAGAGACGATGGTCTGTGGTACCACATGTAGACGAAAGACCTCCTGAACAAAAATATCTTCGAGCTTGGAAGAGTTAGGAAGTCATTTCAATGGGATAAAATGTGTCTGCTTGGAAAAGCAATCAACGATGACGAGGATGGTGTTCATCCCCTTGGAAGTGGGTAGCTCTACCATGAAGTCCATAGACAAATGGTTCCAATGGTGATCCGGAATTGGAAGAGGATGTAAGAGTCCCAGTGGTCTGCTTTGGGGAGTTTTGTAACGAGCACATGTTGCACATACTTTGACAAATTCTCCTTGCATACCTGGTCACCAAAAGGTTCGCTCCACAATATCGATGGTTCTTCGAGTTTCTGGGTGTCCAGATGATTTATAGGAATGACACCACTCAAGTACCTTCCCTTGGTATAGTGGTGTGGTAAGAGGTGGCCCCCCGGGACTTTGAGACCCTCTGGAACATGAAATTGGTCCAGACGGATGTCGTCCATAACATCAAAGGAGTTAGCGGATATTATATATTTGGAAGGAAGCGCTGTCTCCAGATGATCCTCAGACTTATCTTCAGCGAGGAACTGACGTGAAAGAGCATCAGCCTTCAGGTTTTTGGAACCAGGTACAAAGGAGATAATGTAGTTGAAGCGGGAGAAGAAGAGCAACTAGCGAGCTTGTCGAGTGCCTAGGCGACGAGCGCCCTCTATGTAGAGCTGATTCTTATGGTCGGTTAAGATGGTAATAGGATTCTCTGTACCCTCCAAGAGGTGCCTCCATTCTTCAAGGGCAAGCTTGATTGCCAGAAATTCCTGGATCCCCATGTCATAATTCTGTTCAGCCGAAGATAAACATTTTGAAAAAAATACGCAGGGATGCAGTCTTGCCAGAGGTGATTTTCTTTGAGATAATATGGCACCGGCCCTAACGTCGGACACATCCACCTCCAGGGTAAACGGTAGTTTGGGGTCTGGGTGTATGAGGATTGGAGCAGACATAAAGGCTTTCTTTAGATGGTCGAAGGCTAGGATAGCAGCTGAAGACCACGAGGCATAATCTGCAACTTTCTTGGTTAAGGAAGTGATGGGGGCTACCGTTGAAGAAAAGTTCTGGATAAACCTGGGATAATAGTTCGCCAAGCCCAAGAAATGTTGTATGGCTTTGAGAGTGGTAGGCCAGGGCCAGTTTAGAACTACCTTGAGCTTAGCTGGATCCATGGAGAAACTGGAATCGGAGATGATATATCCTCAAAATGCCGAGGAAGTTCAATGAAATTGGCATTTCTCCAATTTGGTGAATAGATGATTTTTTCGAAGGCGTAACAGTACCTGTTTAACGTGACTGACGTGTTCCTGGGCAGACTTGGAAAAAATCATAATATCATCTTATTAGACGATGAGAAATTTGTTAAGAAGGTCCCTGTAATATCTCATTGACAAAGTCTTGAAAGACCGCAGGTGCGTTGCATATGACGAGATACTCAAAATGACCATCACAGGTATTGAATGCCGTCTTCAATTCATCACCCTGGCAAATTCTCACCAAATTGTAGGCACCGCCAAGTCCAACATGGTGAAGATAGTTGATCCCTGTAGGCGGTAGAAAAGTTCAGAGATCAAGGGTAAGGGGTAATGATTCTTTATAGTAATCTTATTGAGGCCCCAATAATCAATGCATGGCCGAAGGGACCTGTCCTTCTTCTTGACGAAAAAGAATCCGTCTCCGGCTCGAGAAGAGGATTTCTGAATAAATCCCCTCTCTAGATTCACATTGTGGGGGTAGGACTTTGGATCATGCTTTAACGAAGACATCGCAAAATTCTTTGTATACCTCAGAAACCGGTCAATTTCCCTGGGAGATATGGAAAAGAGAGGAAGCTGCGGTCATCTTACATCACGGAACCCCCTGGCGAAGAGTCCGATGTCGTGCATAATGTCAGCCCTCTGCTCCCAGATGGGGGAGGCCCAGGCTAGGGTGTCGTCCGTAAGTAGTGAGATGATGTAAGCCACCTTGGATATTGGGGAAACAAAACGAGAAGGTGTGATTTCAAACTGTATAAAACATTGGTTTAGGAAGCCTCTACACCCGTAGGGATCTCCTGTGTCAGAAGATGTGGGTTCTGTAGTAGTTGTGGTAGGTAGCAGAGTGGCAGAAGAAGCGGCAGGTGCTGGCATAATAGATACGGAGAAGCAGTTTGCAGGCTCTGCTGTAGAAGGTCCAGCTGTCTGTCAATTTGCTCAAGATATTTCTCTAGTCTAGAAAACATGTTGGCATGTGAAGACAAAGCTCGCTCCACCTCAGCAGGTGGCACTCTTTTTTGACATAAATATATATTCATGATTTAGTGGGTGTAGGAGTTTGAGCTAGCTTGGAATGTGAAGACACCCCGTGGATGGGAGGCACGCGATGCACAGCCATGCTGACAAATTGAAGGCTGGTCAGATGACTAGAAAAAAACTTTATTGTAACGAAAGTGGAGCTAGCAGGTACTTTGACGCGTTTCAGCCAATTGGGCTTTGTCAAAAAGTATCCTGCTGCTCCCTGCACCAACAAGATATAGTGTGTCCAAACCCTGTAGGAGTTTGAGCTAGCTGGGAATGTGTGTTAGAAAACATGTTGGCATGTGAAGACAAAGTTCGCTCAACCTCAGCGGGGTCCATGTTTGTGGGGCTGAGCATACTGTCACGCTGCGCACACTACAAACAAGGTGGGACCACAGTGCTGAGGTGGGAAAGGATATAATGCCACCCGCAGCCACAAGGGTGCGTCTGGAGTGTAGATTAGTCAAGGTAGCCGGGTCGGGGTTGAGAGAGGTACGGATGGTCGATATACTTGCCAGGGTCTGGGATGGAGAGGTGCGGATCGTTGCAGGTACTATTAGCCATGGCCGGGTTTGGAGAGAGTAGTGTTGTCGTGGTCCGAATGCTGAGGCCAGGTTTGGAGAGGTAGAGTGGTCATTGTCCAAATGCCGAGGTCAGGTTTGGAGATGTGCGAATCGTCATAGAAAGCTGTGTCGTGAAACAGAATGAGGAACAGCAAGACAAGGCAAGACTGTGGAGGCAGAGAAGAGGTACATACAACACAACTGTGATTATGCTCAGCCAATTTGGCAGTGCGGCAGCTGAGCATAAGTAGGAGAGGACAACCAATGAATCGTCAGCAGCGTGGGGGTAAGTTAGCAGCGGTGGTCACAATTGGCTGCTCCGCTGTGCAGGGTAGGTGTAGAGAGGTGAGCAGGAGATTGGCTGCCAGGGCAGCTCCTATGCGTTATGGTCGTGCGCCGTGTGTGCACGCTGTGCACCACCAATGGAGCATCATGGGCGGAGTCCAGAGACGTGGCGGAGAGTGGGAAGTGAGGCTTGCGACCGGCGCGCGCACGCGCCCCGTATGGGGCAGCCCCTGGAGCAGTGGCCGCATCTCCGGTGGAAGGAGCTGGGTGCCGGAACCTCCAGCAGCGGGAGGTAAGAGGTGGGCACGCCGAGAGCATCGTGGCTTCCCCATCCTTACAGTCCAATTATGAAAATGTACAGCAGAAACAGTATTTACAGTAAAGAAGGTAATAAAGGAGCCAGTGACACTAGTTTTATGGACAGCAGATGGGCAAAAGTTCATGAATATTTTTCAACGCTTCAGAAAAAGTAACATGCCTTCTTACTTTTCTAAAAATAAATTTGTGCTCTAAAGAATAAATGTTTGCAATATAAGTTTGAAATTATTACACAAATTGCATACTGTATGTTTCAGGTAAAAAGTAAATTTGCTAAAGATTACTAGACCATGAATGAAAAGTCTAACAAACTTTTACAAAGAGGCACATTGCATGGACCACATTATTATTCAACAAATTATACAGACCGGACGAAATTTAAATAAGCAAAAAAAAAATAAGTTCAATGGTCGGGTCAAGTGCAGGGGAAGTAGTCTAACTTTTCCTTTTGTACCTTTGCGTACTGTTCATGTGCGCCATATCTCTAGCTTGACAGGTCTAACAGCAGCGGTTACACTATGCATAGAACAGTTTCCCCTTCTGATGGAATTACAAATATTGAAGCAATTTGGATTTTTTAAATACTCTCATGGCTTTTATTCTTCTGCCAGATGGGGATGTGTGTGTTTTTGTTGGTAATGTGTAATATTTTTCAGATCTTCAGTTTTGATTATTATCCAAAAAAATGTATTAATTCCACGAAACATAATTATTTCCTTCTTCCATAATACATCTAACTTAGACAAAGGATATGATTGTTCATTCTTCAGTTCTTTTTCAGGTTGTGGTTTATACAATTAGGCCTTAAACCTACAAGGGCTGGTATGTTTTCCTCTTGAAATGAAATGTTACTACATCATATTTATTCATTTTAGCAGGCATATGCTTTTAATAGGGTTGATCAGTACTTTTATGTTGCATATATCAAAACCTAATATGTGGTTTCCTTGTAAAGACAAGGCATGCCATACACATCATCACACAGGCCAAATGAACCTCCTAGCCAAGAGCAAAAGCTTCACTGTAAGAAACTTCTATTTGCTAAATGTGGTGGGTGATTAAAAATGTCGCCAGAAGCAAACTTTGTTTATTCCCACAAAGAAGCTAACAGATTCTATCCAGGGGATAGATGATTAAATTAAGGTTTTTAAATTGAGGTGGAATTTATAGTATTTTTATAGTGGTAATAATAACAACAATAATAATTGTTATTATTGTTATTAAAATTGTGACTATTATTGTAAGGGAACTTGCAGTTAAAACACTGGCATCCAACCTGGGATACAATACAGATATACAGAAGTAGGACTCACTGTCCCCGGTACCGCAGACTAACAAGCAGAAGTCAGCGGCGCCCGGGGCAGTGTCTTCCACGAACGAGCTGTGGGTGGTCCATGCTCCTGAATGGGACCTCCCAAAGCATTGATCCTAGGGTGCTGTGGTCGCATGGACACTGAAGCCAATTAGGCTTAGTTACTGTACCTGGACTTGCTTGGATCACTGGCGTAAGATTTTCTTTGTGCTTTAACCCATTTTCATTATTTCTTTTATGTCACAAGTGTGGCCAGGTCTCCCCTCCGTGCATCCCCCTTACCCCCCCCCCCCCTCCCCGATTTCTCCTTACCTCCGCTGCAGCGGGGGAATGCGGGCACTGCTGAAGTTGGCTGAGGACCTGCTGGGAAGGCTGGAGACAGGGTGGCAAGGCATGGGAAGGGCCACGCGGCCGCTGGGGAGGCGAGCGCATCGCCGGTGGCATCCGGCGGTTCCTGGTAAAGGGTGCTGCCATCTTGCGCACAGTTGCGAATGCATAGGGCCAGCAGCAGTGTGGTGGACAATTAAAAGACAGATCCGCAGGGGACTACAGCCCCCAGAATGCCCAGGGAGGATACCACAGGTTGCGCAACAGCCAATAGGGCTGCAGCTTTCCCTGCAGGGGGATATTGATACTTTTTGCGCGCTGCAGCCATGCCAGTCGAAGCTGGGACACCATAAGGGTAGGGTTTGCATGTGTGGGGTGTCAGTGGCCCCTGCACTAGGCTAGGGACCCCTTTAGGCCCCAGCTAAGCCCCGACTCACCTCAGCTTGTGGTTGCTGCAGGGACAGGCCCATCAGTTAGGGACACTGCCTGTAGTATCAGTGTGAAGGACACAGCCAGAACTCGGCTGCATCCTGGCCTACGGTGGTCTGGGACTAGACCATCTGCTACTATGAGAGACTCTCTTTAGTGTGTGATCCGCCAGCTGGATACCACCCAAAGGGGAGGCAGACTCGTCGATGATCAGAACCGTCGCTGGATCAGTGGATCCTGTCTTCTGCTGTGGTGTTACCGGGTGTGGGATCACTCAGCGGGTACCTCACCTCAACAAGTGCACCAACGCTACACACATTAGTGGGGGGCAGCGCTGTCTCACACATTGGGTTGCTCTTTGTGGACACCAGGGTGGTTGGGTGTCCAAGGGCCCTTCAGTACTTTGGGGACTGTGTATCAGGTGTGGACAGTGTGTTGGAGGGTACGGCCGTGCGTGGCCTAGTGGTTGGTACTATTGTTGATCTATGCATGCAGTAAACTGTTACATTTACTGGTGTGAGTTTTATTGCATGGGGTCCTGTAACAGGGTTATCCCACACAGTAAGATCCCGTACAGGTGAAGACACTACCAAAAGACGGTTCAGGTACACCCCAGGCTCCCAGCAGCGGAGGCTCAGGCCTCCTGTGAGCCACAGGTAAATCAGCATACACACACTTGCAGCCATATCTCCCAGGGGGTGGGGGAAAGTGCGCTACATAAGTGATGATTGGACCATTTTTTATTTAGATTGGAGTTAATATAACTTTATCTAGAAGACTAAATATGGTGGTGACAACTTTTGCACTACATCTTGATACACGTACAATATACTTAAGTGGGTCCCATAGCACTTCTCTTTTTTTATATGACATTTGACAAATGACTATTTTCATTTCCAGACGTGCACTTTGTTGGAAACAAAACATTTTTCTTTACCTAGTAGGTAGATGGCATTACCTCCCAATTTCCCCAATGAGAAGTATTTTAAGAAGAGCAGCTTTGCTCTGTCGGATGCAGTTGATAACAATAGCATAGATTGCCACACTGAAAAACTGGGAAGTGTTAAGAGGAACACAAATAATGTGCAACCTCACTTTTTATCATTGATAAACAAGTATAAGATGCTCTGCTCAACAACAATTACATATTAATCATATGCTTGATAATGTAACAATTAAGAAAATATTCAACCACGTAATCGCCCGGTTGGCCTTTGTGCAGTCGAATTCCAGACATTGGCTGTGGAGACTGACTGGAATGATAGCGGCCTTTCGGCAAGGTCTCTCCAAGAGGCTCAAGGATGAACTTACCTGCAGAGACATTCCGAGAGACCTAGAACGACTGTTCGCACTGCATCTCCTTGGCCAACCGCATCCTGGAGAGGCAAGAGCGGAGGCAGGATCAGAAAATGTTGTTGTTTGTTCTGGAACCTCATCTTCAGAACATCTGTCTTGTCCCAACTACTGTTAGGGAGGAACCCATGCATTTGGGGTCTATATGGCTTTCTGAGGAAATAAAGCACCTCTGACTTATAACTGGGCTGATTCTCTACTGCGTTGAGAAAGGGCATATAGCTAAATCCTGTCCAAACAAGCCGGGAAACACCAAGATCTAGAGAGGGAGGGAGAACCTTCTCTGGGCACATCTAATTTCTGTCCTCCTTCCTCCTGCCGTCTGTTACCCACCCACATCTCCTGGCAGGGGCGCTCTTTGTCAACCCGGGCATTCGTAGATTTGGGGGCTGCAGGCTCCTTCATGGACCAGACTATTGCCCTTTGTGTCGCATTCTGCTCACCTATGACTAGCGTGCCCCTGGATGGCAAACCGCTGGGGTCTGGCATTATCTCTCAGGAGACTCCTCTACTCACAGCTACCATCGGGGTGATTCATCATGAGCCCATACAACTGGATGTAATTCACTCCTCAGCTATTGATATTATTCTGGGACTCCTATGGCTGTGAGCTCAAAACCCACAGAGTGGCTGGATTTTGGCAAGGTGATGGCGGGTGCCCCCTCATGTAGGTCCAAGTGTCTGTCATCCCACACTCCTTGGGAAACATTCATTACTCTGAACAGGGGCATTATTGGATCCGCCTACCAGGCTTTTCAGGACATCTTCAGTAAAAGGCAGGCGGGGGAGCTACCCCCTTATCGTTCTTTTGACTGTCCAATTTATCTGCTCCCAGGGACGGTTCCCCCCGACCCCGTCCATCTATTCAACTTCGATGTCAATGCTTCCGTTATTAGTGCCGGATCAGTACTTTCACAGAGAACGGATTGTAAGTCACATCTGCATCCTTGGTGTTTCTTCTCTACAAAATTCTCTGCTGCTGAACGTAATTTTGATGTCGGGAATCGTGAGCTCTTGGAGGTGAAGATGACACTGCAATAATGGAGACATCTCCTAGAGGGAACTTAAGAACCTTTGAACATACTAACGGATCACCGTGACCTTTCCAAGCAAGATGGATTCTCTTTTTCACCCACTTTAACTACATCCATTTTCTTTTTGACCGGGATCTAAGAATGTTAAAGCTGGTGCCCTATCCTGCCAGTTTGCCTCTGTGGATTCACTGGAAACTGACGAGGATCACATTATCCCTCCTTCCCAAGACTGTGGCCGCATTGTCATGGACCACATTTGTAAAGCCCAGCTGTAGCTCCACGTCGGCTCTTCATTCCCTTCTCTCTTTGTCTACAAGTCCTTCAATGGGCTCACCAATCAAAGATTTGTGGGCCACCCTGGTATTAAGAAGACCACCAAGTTCATCGAGCAGACCTTCTTGTGGCTGGAGATCAGGCACGACATCAAGGACTGTGTCTCAGCCTGCATGTTATATGCACGAATACACGAACCAAGGTGCCATGCACTCTACCAGGTGGATTACTTCATCCTCTTCCCGTTTCATCCTGTCTATGGATACACCGGTCCATGGATTTCATTGTGGAGTTTCCCCACACCTTGAGCATGACTGTAATCCTGGTAATGGTTGACCGCATCTCCAAGCAGGCACATGTATTCCCTCTGAAAAAAATTCCTTCTGCTCCAGATCAGGCAGATATTTGCATCAGGAGATCAACGTAGGAGTGGCTGGACGAAGAGACTGGGCAAAAAATCTATGCAAAAGCACTCAGCATCTCACCAGGTGGATGAAAAATAAAAGAAATGTATTAAGCTGCGTAAAACAAAATTACATAACAAAACAGGGGAAAAGCACTCCCACTATTTTCACGCTTCTACAGCGCTTTCCCCTGTTTTTGGAGTATGATGGTGGTCAGCGCAAACTCGTGGAACTCAAGATAATGGTGGAAAATAAATCAAAATAAAACAAATCGCAGTATTTGTGCATGAATCAGTGTATATAGGGGGAGATGGGGGAAGGGGAGGGGGCAGGGGAGGGAAAGGGAGGGATAGTGGTGAATGACACTAGATATACAGTAAATTAAACATAAAATGTAAGTTTCAACGACTCACACGGGCTTGTGTGAGACTTCACCCACAGCGATGGATGTGGTGGGTAAATAAAAACTCCTGAAGCGGAGAAATGATAGAAAAAACTCACACGGCCATATGTGAGTTTGTTCCCTCAGTGGGTGTTGTCAGCATGCTCAGATGATGTAGATGCGTCTTAGTGTTCAGTTCCAATGGGTATGGTGTATGAGTGGCTCCTCTCCCAGATGCCCATGAACCAAAGGAGGGTCAAGGTCTGAATTAGTCGCGTACAAACATTCTGAGCCTGTATTCTTTTCTTTGTGAACCCACGTGGTTGTCTAACATTTTGCACAATTGCTCCCTGTCCTGGCTGCCTCTGTCACTAGGAGGATGCGGGACTCAGCTGGTGAGTTTTTTTCACTTGTCCCCTGTTTTGCTATGTATTTTTGTTTTATGTAGCTTAATAAATTTATTTTATTTTTCATCCACCTGGTGAGTTGCTGAGTGCTTTTGCATAGTTTTTTGCACAGTCTCTTCGTCCAGCCCATCATACGTTGATCTCCTGCGCCTATACACCGGATTGGTGTGACGCGCAGCAGCTGTGCAGGTGCACATCACACAGGATTCTATTTCAGCCGTTGTGGGGGAGATGGTGCTTTACACAGAGCTGCCATACTCTGCACCGTGCTAACGGAGGAACAAGGAGGCTACGATCAACGCTACATTCGGAGAGGGGGCTTCAGAGGTAATTTGATACTTTTCCTCTGTTGTGCATATCCCCCCTACCAAGTGTTACAGCTAGAGATAGTGTAACAATACACATCTCATCCCTATATATCTCTGTCTCTCCAATTTAACCCACACTGGACTTTACCTGTATACCACAATACCTACTTACCTGCAAATTACAGCTGTTGCTGAGACTACAATTTGACTTTATGAATATTTATGGAACTTATTATGGTTCAAGGTGAATCTTTGAGCTTAGTAATGGCCCATCTGTTACACAGATATTTGCATCATGGAGGTATTCCGCCTACATGGCTTACCAACACAGATTGTCTTCGAAAGGGGCTCTCAAATCATCCCGAAATTCTGGAAGGCCTTTTGTCATCATCTGGAAAATTACTTCCATTTTTTTCCGCCTACGACCCGCAGTCCAATGGCCAGATGGAGAGGACCAATCAAAGGTTGGAAAAGTTCCTCTAGTGCTACGTCTCATAGCACCAGGGAGATTGGGTGGACCTCCTGTCTCTGACAGAATTCGCCATCAAATCCCTGTCCCAAGAGTCCCTGAAGTGCTCTCCATTCTTCGCGGCACTAGGGTAGAACCCGACTGCTATTCCCTTTGACTCCACGGCAGTAGGTGTCCCTGCAGCTGATATCAGGGCAGACCACCTACAGGATCTCTGGAAAGGCATACAGGCGACTCTTCGCATGGTTGCAGAGACACAGAAGAGAAACACGGATAAATGCAGAAGGCCCTCATCTGAATACCAAGTCGTGGACGAGGTCTGGTTCTCGATGCATAATATCCATCCACGTCAGCCATCCGCAAAATCCACACTTTATCGGTCCTTGCAGGATATCCTGGAAGGTGAACGAAGTATCCTTCCAGCATGATCTACCGACATCACTAGAGATTCCCTCCACCTTCCAGTTTTCCAGGACTCAACCTCCTATTTCTATGGAGGGTCAGCCGGAGCATGTCGTCCAGAAAATCATAGACTCCTGTATTGATAGAGGGTCCCTCCATTACCTGATTGACTGGAAGTGGTATGGTACTGAAGAGAGGAGTTAAGTTAAGGCATCCGATGTCTACGCTCCTGTCTTGGTCCAAAACTTCCACAAGGCTTTTCCTGCCAAGCCTGCCCCTAGGTATTCGGAGTCCGCCCCTAAAAGGGGTGATACTTTGAGGATCTCCAACATGGATGCTTTCTGACTTTCCTGGCCTCTACAACATGGCCACCAAGGCAGGAAATAAGCCTCTGCCTTCTCCCTTTATAAGGCTTCCATTCCCCTCACCTCCTTGCCTGTGCCAGATACTCCTTGCCTAGTCCGGGACCGGACCCTAATATTCTATTGCTTCAGTTTTCAGATCCCAGGTGCGGGTCGGTCTCTACTCTACGCCTCTGCCTAACGGGTCTGTCTCCTGGACAGTACCTAGCAACATATGTGACCATAACAGTATGTTAGTATCTTATATATTAGTTTACTTATCCTATATGTGAATGCATAAACCTATTGCTGTTGCTATGCTAATCTGATAACTTTTTTCCTAATACAGTAGTGTGTTTCATGTTAGTATGGGGTTTTTCTTAATTTCCACTGTCGCCCACTTCCCCACTTGATACTTCAAGCAAATAAAACAAGACTGAATAAAAAAGAATTATAAGACTAAAAAAATTCTACTGGACATCAAAGAATAATCATGGTAATAGTAAGTCCACATGCATCTACTGTATATTGGCTGGTATTAGCTTTTCCATGCTGGTGGACTTGTTATGAAATAAAGCAGCTGGAAATGATGTTACTGGGCATCAGACATACTATACTGTACTTATTGGATTTTGCCGTCAAAGACCTAAATCACGCCTCATATGGATAAGTATGGATAGTTCCTATCGACTCAGCATAACCACAGCAACCTGTTTGCCCACGTCACTGCGTTTTTCAGTAAGTACCGTGGTTAGTTTCATGGATTCCTCAATTTGTTGTGTATTACGGAGTAAAGACAGAACAAACTCAAGAGTGCATCCACATGCTACATGATATTCTGCATTGTAAGCGTCTAGCCCGCTACAAACCTGATTGAATGGTGTTATGATAGTGCTTGATGGGAAATAAAGAGTGTCATAGTATTGCTGTAGGGAGTGTAACATGGCTCAAGTGTTAAACACAAGATATCCCTTGTAGAGATGTGTGATTTTTCTGTGGAATTTGACTAATCGAGGACAATTTGCAGATATTTTTTCATGCAAACAATTTACCAAGCATTAAAAGCCCATGTGGATTGCAAATTGCAACACAGAAGCAATTTGGCATTGGGTCACACGGCCCTGTATACGGTATACTATCATTTCTCCCAAATGATTGCACAAGTCGAGACATTTCAAATAACCTGGCCAAAAAAAGTTGCCTTTAAGTCTATTTTTGCTCATTCCTGAACTTTCACGAACGTTTCATGATAACGCGTCATTTGAGAAAAGTGTGAAAAACTTGGGAAGGCAAATTTAAAGACATTCGCACAAACCTAACAAGTGCAGTCCAATGATAGCTTATCTAAGGCTTATCGCCATGTCCTTGCAGCCCAATGCCACCATTTTATTCTGCCCAGACGAGTTGCGTTTGGAATACAACCACATTAGCCAAGTGGGGTAAAACAAAACAGGCCGACTTAACAGCTCAGAAAGAAAGTGCCAGCATGGGACAAATGCTGTTTTTTTTTTTTTTTTGGTTCTCATGGTTCTAAGGAAGTTTTAATAGGTATAAAAATACAATTATTTGACAATGGAGAGTAGTAAAATGCTACTGTAACCTTTAGATGACTTAAGTACACAAACGATTGTGAAAGCAAGTCACATTGCTGGCATTTTTGGAACTTTTTTTTTTCTTCTGTTTCTTAACCACCTCAGAGAGAGTGAGAGAAGTTCAACATTAGAACTCATATGGCCACCATATGTGTTATGAGTCATATGTTTGCTAACTCTGGCCCTGGATGGAAGGATGAAGCCGCAGAAAAGCGGCAAAGCCATAGGAGACAAGTGTCATAGATATGATTAAAGCACATTCTGAGTAAGATGGCTGAAGGGGTCATCAGCTGGGTAGGAATTGGGAAAACATATATTTTAAGGTAATCCTTGTAGAATAAGAAACATCCTAAGGTCTTTGAAGGTATCTGATATTGTCTGCTTTATCATTGTTGTAGAAAGCAGAAATTAACATGACACCGAGATGCTCAGTACTGTTCTGTTTTGATTTTTATTTGTTTCTACTTTTGGCATAACTTGTTAAACATCTTGAATGAATACCACTGGGAAGAAGTATTGCAAAAGCTTTCTCACCATAAAAATTCCGATGCTGTATCAGGTCAGTTTGTACAGCGAGTATAAATGACTGCATGGTACAAGATGTGCTGGAGAGTGCTTCCTGCTGTACCTTTCAAATAAAGTTAAAGATTAGTTAGGAAGAGGCTGGGCCTGAAAAGTGATTATAGGTTTAAATGTGTGTAGCCCATCTACTCCTCTCCAACCCCCCCCCCCCCGTGGAGGGAGATTCTAGCTGCTACCGAGTGCATGATGGTGCAGTGCATACCTGTTAGGTAGAACAGAAGGCCTGAGGACTCCCAATGGTATGGGGAGGCATCAGGACAGGCTCTCAGTGATGGTTCTTCTGTCAGCGGTTCTTCTGTCAGCGCAGTGCCTCCAGCCCAAGAGGATCTTGGTGCAGCCAGGATGGTCCTCATAGGCGACTCTTCTTATGTGCTCACACTTCAAACATCACACCAGAGATTATATAGCTGGGGTTTATTTGATTCATTACAGCATTACAGGCTCCATTCCCTGAAGGCAGTACCCAGGGCTTGAGACCCTAATCACCCCTCCTCAGCATACCTTACCCCCTAGCAGGGCAAGGCCTCAGCTCACTCCTTTCCAGAAGAGGATCCTATGCTTCATCCATGGAGGGAGATCAGCCCAGAACTAACTCTCTGAACCCTTAGGCCCGTAATATAGTGAGCGCGTGCTGCGCCATGCTCGCTAGCAGCAGTTATAGTTGGCTGTGGTTGGACAGCCATTGTATGCTAGGGTCGCGTGCGCGCACGGCAGTGAGCATGGAGCCAGGCGATAGCGGGGAAGACTCCGAAAAGTAAGTATTCACGCCACTACCGCAATATTTATGTATGTATGTATGTGTGTATGTGTGTATGTATTTATGTGTGCACAATATTAATAAATAATTTATTCTCACAGCATGATTTTTTTCTAAATTTTAATATACACACACACACTCATATACATACACACACACACCGCTTCCCCAGTGACACACAAACACACAGTGACACTCACACACAGTGATTCACACACACACACAGTACGTTCCAAGCCTGTCGCTCACAGCACCACGGACCGTACATACAAAAAGTGTCCGTCACGTGCACAAGCGTTTGCACGGGCGCATGCCCAATATATTACGGGCCTTACTCTAACCTCTAGAGGGAAACCCCCTCCTTCCCAGGGGAGTGGCTTGTAAGACGGCCTTCTATCAGTCATAGGCCCCCCTTGTAATTCCAGGCTACTCCTGAACTGTATTAACACAAACAGAACAACATAACTAAACCCTGCAGGGTTTGCTCCAAACACTGCTCACTCTTTAGTGCAGGGGTGGGGAACGTCCGGCCCGCGGGCCGTGTAAGGCCCGCGAAATCATTTGGTCCGGCCCCCGGGAAGCAAGACTGCAAGAATGGTTTAAAAAAAAAAAAAAAAATTAAACTCCCCCTTTCCTGATTGGCTGCCCGTGCTGTCACTCTGCCAAGATTTTTTTTTTTGGCCCGCCTCTTCATACAGCACTTCCCCCCTCCCTTCTCTCCTCCAGTAATGCCGGGCTCCTTAGGCTCCGCCCCTCTGTCCCTCTCTTTAGGCTCCGCGGGCCTGCCAGTCTCTCAGCTGCACTGGCTACCTATGCAGCTCCAGCAGCCCATCCACGGGCCCCAGGTAACCCACATGCCCCCTTATACCCCCTCCCAGACACCTTACCCACCCCAAGGGGGGAGAGGCCTTATTTTTGTGTGTGTTTGCAGAGGTGGGCTTATTGTGTGTGTGTGTGTGTCATTGTGTGTGTGTCTGTCTCTGTCACTGTGTGTGTGTGTGTGTGTGTGTGTGTGTGTGTGTGTGTGTGTGTGTGTGTGTGTGTGTGTGTGTGTGTGTGTGTGTGTGTGTGTGTGTGTCAATGTCACTGTGTGTGTGTGTCTGGCTCTGTCACTGTGTGTGTCTGGCACAGTCACTGTGTGTGTCTGGCACTGGCACTGTGTGTGACTGGCACTGTGTGGCTCACTGT